>NW_026923627.1:0-167500 GCF_032062105.1 Saccostrea cuccullata | reverse complement strand
GTTTTAAGCAAAAATGAATAAAATATAGGTAAGTTGTGCTGTGTGTCTTTTACCAGAAATTAACTTACAAACACTAAAATCAGACAATCAAGTAGGAGATATAATTTCATTTTATTTTTTACAGTATTTAAAGAATTTGGAAATATTGCAATTGAACTCAATAGATACTGATACATGTATAATTAGGTTGATGTTTGTATGACATAGATGAAAATAGCTAATAGCTAATGTGTCACTTTTTAAGCAATGCATACAATTTGGGGATCTTTTTAAAATAGTATATATCCAGACATATATATTGTTTAATTTATAGATTGTTATATTTAAACTCATGTTTTCATTCACCTATTGAATGTTTGAGTTAAAGTGTATCATATCTATCTTTTCAGTGCGGGGATTGGTCGGACGGGTAGCTTTATAGCTATAGACTACCTGATAAAACAGGGACAGCGGGACGGTAGTGTGGATGTGGTCAGCTGTGTGTCCAGGCTCAGACATCAGAGAGCTCACGCCATACAAACAGTGGTTCGAAGAATTCACTGTTATATTTATTCTATACCCCTCTTTATTACATACTTAGTGATAAATACAGGATTTTTGCACATGCGATATGCCTGACGTCACAATAGCCGTATCAGCTCCTCCCCCCCCCCCCTGGGCTTATACGGATCAATATCACACCCAAAGTAAATTAAACCACTAAAACAGCACCAGTACTTGCTATCATACACATTTTTGGTGGGTTCATTTTCTTTTAGTTTTAACTTTTTGAAAATAGGGATAATCTAATTTACAAATAATAGATTATTTCAAATTACGAATAGAAGTAGAAACAACCCCAAACCGTATAAGACAATAGATCATGTACATGTATGTAAGAGGTCCATGCATGATGATTTTCTTATTTTCTTCTCAACATAATGTTTGCTGTATTTTATAACTAAGTATGTAATAAACATAATAATACATACCCTTTTCCACATCACATCCTGTATCCTATATTGGTGTCTCGGGCTGATACAGGATTTGATGTGGAAAAGGGTATGTATTATTTTCTATTTATTTAACGTTCATTATAAATTAATTAGTGTGAAGCCCGATCATTTGATTCTTTATATACAGAATGATTTTAAAACTTTTTTTTCTCTAAAAGTATAGAAAGTTCTAATTATAGTTGAAAATCTTTCCTTTGTTAATATACTGTATACAAGATTGTAACATGTATACATTTATATTCTATTCCTCTCATAAAAATCAATAAGTTTGGCATTGAATGTATTTCATTTTAGTCAAATTGCATGAAGTGCATGAAAAATATTCTTCTACTCAAAGACTTTCCACTAACTCCTAAGATTGGAATGTTCTAACAGAATGGTATATGCTTGCTATATTCATTTTGGTATTCTTATTTCAAGTGTGACTTTGTTTCGCAGATCATTTGCATTTTGACTTTTTTTTAAAATTATTTACACTCAATGTTATTTTTAGGAACAGTATATTTATTTATATGACGTCATCACAAAAGAACTTACTGGACGTCAGAGTGCTCTACTCAAAGACGAATTTAGAAACTACTTAAGTCAACTTAAGTCGGTCAATCCAGGAACTGGAAAACAACACATTGAAGAGGAATTCCAGGTAATCCTTCATACTCCAGCAATCAAGACCTTCTTGTGATTACCATTATCAAAGACAATATGTAATTTCCCTTCATTTCAGAGTTTTCGACTTTCACATTTCTAATATGTGTAAAAAGGCCTGTTTTAAATGATCTTGTATTCAGGTCATGGTACACATGGCACCTGATCCCACCTCTGATGTTTCGGTCCATGTTTGCTCTGCTCTTATTTTGTATTGTTTAATGGACTTTGAGATTGAATACTGTTAGTTATCTCCATATCCTTCTTACAAAATAAGCTACTATAAAACAAAATCGAAATAGATAATCCATAAACCTAAAAAAAAAAATTAATTGAGATCGTAGAAAACACTGTTAATCCACTTATATGTGAGTAACATTCCTCTTTAACTCTTTAAAGCACAATTATATTCGGATCATTTTTTGAGTATCTGTAAGTTAGTAGAGCTGAGCACCATATGCAGGTGGTAGCGGTATAATACTGCCTATATTGGGAAAGTTGGCGCGAAAGAAATTGAAGTTATTTCGATTGTCATACAATTTAATTCTTATGTCGCACTAATCATCACTCTGTAATCAGTTAAACAGCCAAACATGAAACAGAAGTGACTGACTGTTCACTACAATTAGTGAAAGTAACTATAATTGTTGATTGAAAAATGTCGTCACTATAATCCGAATGTCTAGTAGATAGACATAGCAAATATTTTCTTCTCATGTAAAAGATTTGGAATAAGTTCTATTACTATGGGAATATATATAAATCGGCTTTCAAAAGGAGAACACAATTACATGTAGTTTTAAATTAAAATTCTAACATTTTGAAATTCTAATATTTTATTTCTCTTATGTTTAATTACATTTAAAATGTTTATTTAAATATTAGTTCTAATAAAAAGCAACACATTTATATTTCACAATGATTCTTTTTCTTGTATTTAATTATCAACTATTGTAATTTACAAGTTGTTTAATTTTTTCAGTTGATCGAAAAACTAACTCCTACTTTTAATGAAAAGCGGTACGGAAGTGCGAAAGCAGTGAACAACCTATCAAAGAACAGGCATAATAATGTTTTACCAGGTATGTCGTTTATTCAAAAAGGGGAATCCGTATATATATGAATTTGATATAATACAAAATGCTCATTAGCCACACTCCTCAACTGAGTCATTTTTTAATACAAAATCTGTTTCTGTGGCGACTCTAGTCTTTTTGTCCTTTAATTTTATCAACATAATTATACACTATATGGAAATAACTCTTCTTTGACATGTCTCTTTTTTCTGGGATGAATATTCTCATAGATTATACATTTGATGTATTATGAATAGAATTGCTACCCAAAACAAATTAAAATTTTCAGTTCAGAGGATATTTGCAGTCTGACTTTTCTTTATATTTTCAGACGACAATTACAGATTATATTTAAGCAGAGGAGATGGCGACTACATCAATGCTATCCAGCTACCGGTCTGATGCATTATAGTATTTAGATCAGAAAAGAATAAAAATAAAAAAAACCTTACTATTTAATACATATATACAATCAAATTGCCTTACCTAAACTGTATTATAAATGTTTTTCTTAAAATATATTCCTAACAAAAGAGGGTTTAAGTTCACTTATGCAGAAAATATTAATACTGAGTATATAATGAGTGTAAAAGTAAGTAATTGCTAATAAACACCTTTACTGACGTTGTAGGATGCCCAGCGTCCTTTTGGTTATATCCTGACACAAACTCCTTTGCCGAATACGGTGGGAGATTTCCTTTCCTTAGTGGCGGATCATGAAGTCTTAAGTATTGTAATGTTTGAACATGATCAAGAAGAGGTAACTGTAAGCTTCAGACCCGGAATGACATTTTCTGTAAAAAGAACATGTTGATACTTTCTTTTAGAACAATTTTCTTACATATATTTTTTTCCATTTCTAGACTGTAGGAGTTTACTTACCTTCTAAGGAAGGACCAATTCTCTGTGACTCGTTTGAATTATTTCTACATGATCAATCCGAATTAGGTGACATTGATGTTTTAAACATGAAATTTTACGACAAACAGGTATATAAAATTATTTAAGAGCTTTAAAGCTTTTATACTAATTTATTGGCATTAATAATTTGTCATGAATTTTAATAAATCTAAACGTTTTCTTTTTGTAAAGATTATTGTAAATGCAACATACATTTTAGACAGAAGATGCACGATTTATTAATGTGTTTCGTGGTCATTTCTGGAAACAAAATCGTCTCGTTCCTGAAGATCATCAACCAATGACAGACCTGATAGAAGCTGTGTTAAATCTCCGAAAAGAACATAGCGGACATCCCGTTCTGGTTCACTGCATGTATGTAATTAAACGTGACGTGTGACTGTCAGCTACTCATATATCAGTCACGGGGTTTCTTTTAAATGAGCCGTCCCATGCGAAAAGGGCCCTTATGTATTTTGACGTCATAATGAGAAAAACGCCGGTAAAGATAACGTCATAATATGCAAGTTGCAAGTGAGACATTTCTCAGCTATTTAACATGAACGTTATCAATATTTTTTTTCATTATTGTGTATACGATCTAAATTCATTGAAATTTTTTAAAAAAGGAATATCTGTTTTCAGCTCAGAGCTTAGTTTCACCTGGACATTTCCAATATTGAGCATAAATTTTGCTGAAAGATGATAATTATTCCGATCATAAGATTTTATAGGCCATCATTAAAAATATATTTCTAGGTGGGTAGGTAGGTTTTCTTTGCTTCACAGTATTGAACAAATTAATAACTTTCATAAATCTCAGAGACTTAGAAATTTATTGATATTTTTCTTACACACTGGATAGATATACAGATTTATTATTTATTGCTTTAAAAATTTCAATAAAAAACATCTTAGAGAAATTATACTATGGAAGTTGAAAAAAAATCAAAGTGCTGAAAAAAAAATGATTGGGTGGGGGAGATTTTTTCATTGTTAGCCTTATTAGATGTTTATGTATTGATAGAGGTTGTACCTGCATGTAATTCCGCATATCATGTACACTTCCTTTCAAATGCTAAACCATCACAACCGCAGTAAAATTTTTACAAGAGAAGTTCGTTTACCACAATTAAAGTTTAGCTTTGTCCACATTCACGATTAATATTTTGATGAGGTCTAGCGAGGCCGAGGAAATTGAAAAAGTTTGGTGATCAATTCTTCGTAAAGCAGATGCATAACAAAGTAAACATCAGAGACGTAGATATCTTGTCTGTATAAACGTCATAAATGATGATTTTCCTCCGTCACAGTTAAATTGATATGAGTCAACATTGTATTTAAGTACAAAATTATTTGACATCACAGACACATTGTGTAATTTTTTAATGTAGCGGAGAGAGTCGGGAAAATAAATGAAAAAAAACCTTTGAGATTGTGGGCCCCCTAAAAAAAACGGCCATATTTTTTTTAATGGAGACAGTGACGCTATATAAAGGGGTTTGGGCAGCTGGTTCTTTAGAAAACATCTTCAGACTAATTTAACAAATATTATTTTTGGAAATAGGTTCCCCTCTCCCGGAGGTACAATACTTCATGTACGTGCATGATGTACATACCTGCTTCTAATTACAAAAAATTAATATACAAATAATTAAAGCGATATTATACTTAAAATATTTGTTAAAAATATTATAATCTCCTTGAAATTTTATCTGAAAGATTAAATACTTATTTTCCTGTAAAATACCGGGTATCGTTTGAATATATATTTTTTTTATTTCTTACAAAAATGCTTATAAAGTTTATTAGAAATAAATACCGGTAGATTTAACAAGTAGTTTATACAACATGCATGCACGGATCAGGGAGGGGGGATAAAACAACAAGCAAGATTTAAAGATTTAATAAAAAAAAAAAAAATACACAAATAAAATGTATTTCAGGAGGGGGATAATCCGGTCTCTCTTTCGAATAAAAAAATGAGCCAAGACAACAGTGATGTTCAGTAATGTCGGCGATACCATCAGAGGTGACTCACTTGATACATGTACAATGTACATTTAGATACAAGACATCGTCGGAAACCCACGGGTGATCTCGTCTTTACTTATCGATAAAGACGAGATCACCCGTGCGTTTCCGACGATGGATACAAGATTATCCATTTAATTTCATCACATTTTAGCTCACGAGGCGTTGCAGAGATATAACAAGTGAGACTTTTAAGCAGCCTGAAATGGCTGTTTTAATCTGGTGCTCTCGAATGTTTTAAAAGAAAATTTGAGATAAATACGTGCATGCACAAATCAGAAAGTCACAATATGAAGGCAAGGATATGAAAGCTTTTGTATGACACAAAAGGGTTCAAACAAAATTAGGCGGGATTGATTGATTGTATATTGTTTAACGTCCCTCTCAAAATTTTTCACTCATATGGAGACGCCACCACTTTCCGGTGGAGAGCTGCAAATTTTGTCCTTTACACGGCAATTAGGGCCATTGAGCAGGGAGGGATCTTTTTCGTGCCAGCACCTTCTGTGATACGGAACCTCGGTTTATACAGTCTCATCCGAAGGACCGGTCTCCACGTCCCACAGTGCCAGGATTCGAACCCGCGACGTAGGGATTGACTCCTTACCTCGTGACTTAAGAGCAGACGCTCCAACCACTGCGCCACGCGGGCGACGAAGGGTGGGGGGGACTTGATGGATCAGTGGCTTTTAAACATCAACATATATTCTGAACTATTCGAGAATAAGACAATAATTTATCAAATACCGGTATTGAACTCATTATGGCCGTACGAGGATAAGACGATAATTTATCAAATATTACAGCTTCAGTTTCCGTGAGATTGAATGTTTCTTCCTGGGCCCCCCCCCCCCCCCCCCCACCCACCCCCCTCTCAATTTTTCGGATATAAAACTTTTATGTCTATTATCGTATAATCAAGGAAAAACATCTCTTATTTGTAAAACTTTATCAGCTGCCGGGGGCTTCGATCCCCAACCCCCCACCATTTTCTTGCCCTAGACCTACTGGGGGCTTCAGTGTAGCCCCAGACCACCTACCTTCTGCTTCGCCCCCTTTATAAAATTCGTGGATCTGCCACAATTAATTAATGCAAATGGACCCCTCTCCCATCAATCAATTTTCTGATTCACTCTAGAAACATTCGTTCATATATAGATATAAGACGAAATTAATATCAAACTGATTAGGCCATTAAAAAAATACCTAGATTTTCATTTGATTTTTTTTTTAAATCGAGGCGAGCGGGCTGCTTTTTATTTATTTATTTTTTTTCCATTTTGCAGATTTTTATAAATTCAATATTGACTTGGTCAATCGGTGCAGATTTAGCTAGAAAATCTGCATAAAAGTCATAGTAGAGGTCCATGAATCTCACACTTCACATAATCACCAATCTTTCACAAAAATTGTCTTTTCAGTTGTAAAATTCATGCAGACATTCGCGGGATTTACAACGCAGCAGAAGGATAAAACGTACGCTCAACTAGGACCTTGGGTCCCCCGCAAATAGGTCGTCATTTTGCGTAGTAATAAAACATTTTAGGAACTCTTCAGACATTAAAGGCACAAAAGTAAATTCATCCATATCAATACGGAGACCTCAGGTCACCTTATATATTGATTGAATTTTATTTGATATACAGTTTTCTTTGTCTTAATTACTCCAAAATAATCATATATATAACTCCATACAGGTCTGCTTTCTAATATATATATATAGTAGAAACGTGAAAGTAATTAGGAGGAGCAGAGGTAACCTTATATTGGTCACCTTATATTGTACATCATTAGAGGGATCATAGATCACCTTACATTTTAAATTGATAGAGGGTCAATTTTTATTTTTATTGCACATCATAAGGGGGACCTGAGGATACCTTGTATTGCACATCATAAGGGGGACAAGACGTCACTTTATATTGTACATCAGTATAGGGACCAGTGGTCACCTAATATTGTACTGTACATCAGTTGAGGGAACAAAGATCACCATATATATATTGTACATCATTAGGGGGACCAGAGGACACCTTATATTGTACATCAGTAGGGGGGCCAGAGGACACCTTATATTGTACACCAGTCGGGGGACCAGAGGTCACCTTATATTGTACATCAGTTGGGGGACCAGGGGTCACCTTATATTGTATATCAGTCAGGGGACCAGAGGACACCTAATATTTACATCAGTGCGGTGACCAGAGGTTACCTAATATTGTACTGTGCATCAGTAGACGGAACAAAGATCACCTTTTATTTATTGTACATCAGACCAGAGGACACCTTATACTGTACATCAGTAGGGGGACCAGAGGACACCTTATATTGTACATCAGTAGGGGGACCAGAGGTCACCTTATATTGTTCATCAAAAGGGGGACCAGAGGTCACCTTATATTGTACATAAGTAGGGGGACCAGTGATCACCTTATATTGTACAGTACATCAGGAGGGGGACCAGAGGTCACCTTATATTGTACATCGATAAGGGGACCAGAGGACACCTTATATTGAACATAAGTAGGGGGACCAGTGGTCACCTTATATTGTACAGTACATCAGGAGGGGGACCAGAGGTCACCTTATAATGTACATAAGAAGGGGGACCAGAGGTCACCTTATATTGTACATAAGTAGGGGGACCAGTGGTCACCTTATATTGTTCATCAGGAGGGGGGCCAGTGGTCATCTTATATTGTACCTTATACTGTACCTCATTTTTGGGACCAGAGGTCACGTTATATTGTACATCAGTACGGGGACAAGAGGACACCTTATATTGTACATAAGTAGTGGGACCAGTGGTCACCTTATATTGTACAGTACATCAGTTTGGGGACCAGAGGTACCTTATAATGTACATAAGAAGGGGGACTAGAGGTCACCTTATGTTGTACTGTACATCAATAGACGGAACAAAGATCACTTTTTATTTATTGTACATCAGTAGGGGGACCAGAGGACACCTTATACTGTACCTCATTTTGGGGTACCAGAGGACACCTTATATTGTACATCAATAGGGGGACCAGGGGTTACCTTATAATGTTCATCAGTAGGGGGACCAGAGGACACCTTATACGAGGGCTCAATGTTCAATAAATAATGTCCTCGGTTCTCGGAATGAAACAAAAGACGCTTTTCAATAATTTAGTCATATTGATTTAAGCTTATATTATCTTTAATTAAAACACATATCCGTAACATTTTTATCCAATTTCTATTTGTTTGTAGAACTCATTTTTGGGTATGACCCTTTGTATACTGGATTATGGCAGATCCTAAGATTTCCTGGACTTGTTTGTTCCTTCTGAAAGGCGTTTTTTTCAAGTTTGGAAAATGAAACAAGTCAAGAGGCGAGAGATCTGACGAATATTGTTAATGTGAAAGAACATTAACTTTCTGTTTATCCCCAAAACTCCTTTACTCTTCAGGACGTGCGGGTTTGGACGGTGTCATAAAAAAATCTAATAAAGTGGATTCCTGATTCTCATTAAACTTTTGATTTTTTTGCAAAAAAATGCTTTTTAGATTCCTCCAGAAAAAATAAATTGCCTCCTCGAATACGAATTTGAACAAGACCACTAATATTTCAGAAAATTGCATATAAATCTGTCTTTGTGCTCTTGCAATTCTTTGCTCTTCTCAGACCTTTGCTGTTTTTGTCAAGTACATCTTATTGTAAATTTTATTTTGAGGATTTTTAAGCAATAGATTCAAGTTTCATTATCTGTTTGAAATTCAAACAAACGTGGATAACTACAATTACTGATATTTTAATAATTGTTAAGATATTCCTACACGCAGTCGTTTTCACTATTTTTTAAAACATACGGTGACTTTTGAGTACTAAGCTTTTTATACTGTCAAACGTTTCTTTAAAACAGTGTGAACTACTCCCGAAATGATGTTTATCAAATTTGCTATGTGTAGTATAGTCAATCACACACCATCAGTGATTATTTGTTGAAATTTGGCAAACAAGTACATTAGTCATTTAATTTTTTGTTTGCAAGGACGGTATCCATTTGTATGCCCATTATATAATTTTTCATCATTTAAATCCACCTCCTCAATTGTCTATAAAACAGACATTGGTTGCTGTAAATTTTACATATTTCAGTGAGTATTTCTTTGAGATTCTTAACAAGTTTTACAGCAGCTTTAATGAATGGTTTAATTTCACTCTAGTTTACTGATTCTTTAACATTCATTTTAATGCAGTGTCTCGAATACCCTTGTTTTTCAGCTTCTCACAATGAAACTATGTGATGAAAAATGGTCTCATAAACTGTTATAAATTCATTAAAGATTCAGTAATGAGAGTCAAGCTTAATGCCATATGATATCTGTTTTGTATGTCATAGAGTTCAGGACATTATTTATTGAACATCCCTCGTTTTGTACATTAGTAGGGGGATCAATGATCACACTATTTTGAACGACAATGAAAAGACCGGAAGGCACTTTATATTTTACATCACCAGAGGTCATCTTATATTAAATATCAACAGGGAGACCAGAAAACACGTAATATTTTACATAAATATTGAGACCAAAGGATTCCTTATTTGGTCACCTGAATCAACTCATGTGACTTATTGCTATCTTTTTTTTCTGGCGTCGTGCGCTGTGCATTGGCGTTAACTTTCGAACATTTTCAGTTTTTCTCTGCAATCCCTCAACCATTTACAACCAATTTTGGCATAAAGCATATATGGGTGAAGGGGAGATTTTCTTGAATCATGGTCCCTGCCCTCCACCCCCTAAGGCAAGAAAGTTGGGGCGAAACTACTACAATTTATAGAATCTTTAAAAATCTTCTTTACTCATTGACATCAAGCCGTCGAACTGTTGGCATAATTATTACAAGCATTGACTCCTCTACCAAAATTGTGAAATTCATTGTCCCAGGATCAGGGGCCCTGGGCTTAGGACAGGGCTATAAAATTTAAATCGTGAAATGCATTTATTCTCTGAAGTTTTGAAATTCATGACCCAAATGTCAGGGGTTCTGGTATTACGGTGGGGCTATATAAATTGTAAAGATAAAATTCATTAATTCTTTGAAAAAATATTTCTCTCTGCTCCTGGATATTAATTAAACTAACTACATATAGTTGTGATAAGCAAGGGAGCCTCTTCCAGAATTATAAATTTCAAGGCCCCTGGCTCATAGGTACCATTGAGGGGTGGGGGCTCTTATTAAATACATGTATGTAATTGAATTAATGCTTTGAAACTTGTTCTTTGGTATAAACCAAATGTTTTTATAAACAATTAAGGGTGCCTTTTCCAAAATTGTGAAATGTATGACCCCAGGTTGAGGGTTTTTGTGGTCAGTGGGCACTACTTATTATTGTTAATTATTAATGATTATTTGAAATGCACTTTTTTGTTCCCCTACGCTCTATATAGGTATTAAATAGCCAAACTAAGCATGCTAAGTATATAGTTATGGTGAGCAATGGTGCTTTTTTTCAAAATTTCGAATGTCGTGGCCTCTGGTTCAAAGCGCGAACCAAATTCAATTGTTTTAAAGTTTTCACATGATGTTCAGATGACCTATAAGACCCATAGGCCTCTTGCGTGTTCTTATAAGAGAACGTCTAGTATCCCGTTAATATGCATTTTATCTGTAACCTCTGGTCCGCCCTTATTTTCTTTTCAGATGTCTCTTGCTTAAGACAGGTCTAGATGCCGTATCTCTGCATTCATATAAATTTTATTCTGGTTTCTTTAAAAATGTACAACAATGGGGACCACTGGTCTCCCTATGTATGCACAATATAAGGTGACATCTGGTTCCCCTTGTGTTGTAAAATATAAATTGACCTTAGGTCCCAATAATGAACTACAACATAGGGTACCTCTGACCCCCTATTGATGTATAAGGTGACCTCTGTTTCTCCTTATGATGTACAATATAATCTGACGCCTGGTCTTGTACAGTTTAAGGTGACCTCTTGTCCCTTTCTGTTGTACAATACAAAAGTGGCCTTTAGTCTCCATAATGAAGTTTATATAAAATGTAAGGTGACGTTTGGTTAGCCTATTGATGTACAATATTACATAACCTCTGGTAAACCTAGTGACGAACGTTAAAACTAACATGAAGGCTCTGCCCCCCTACTAATGTACAATATAAGGTGACCTGTGGTCCCCATACTTACGTAAAATATAAGGCGACCCCTGGTCTCCCTATTGAAGTAAAATATAAAGTGACTCCTGGTCTCCCTAGTGATGTACAATATAAGGTGACCTCTGGTACCCTGACTGATGTACAATATAAGATGACCTCTGGTCCCCCTACTGATGTACAATATAAGGTGACCTCTGGTCCCCTGACTGATAAACAATATAAGGTGACCTCTGGTCCCCCTACTGATGCATAATATAAGGTGACCTCTGGTCCCCCTAATGATGTACACTATAAGGTGTCCTTTGGTCCCTCTACTGATATACAATATAAGGTGACCTCTGGTCCCTCTACTGATGTGCAATATAAGGTGACCTCTGGTCCCTCTGCTGATGTACAATATAAGGTGACCTCTGGTCCCCTGACTGATATACAATATAAGGTGACCTCTGGTCCCCCTACTGATGTACAATATAAGGTGACCTCTGGTCCCTCTACTGATGTACAATATAAGGTGACCTCTTGTCCCCTGACTGATATACAATATAAGGTGACCTCTGGTCCCCCTACTGATGTACAATATAAGGTGACCTCTGGTCCCTCTATTGATGTACAATATAAGGTGACCCCTGGTCCCCCTACTAATATACACTATAAGGTGTCCTCTGGTCCCCTGACTGATATACAATATAAGGTTACCCCTGGTCCGCCTACTGATGTACAATATATGGTGACCTCTGGTCTCCCTACTGATGTAACACTATAAAGTGTCCTCTGGTCCCCTTACTGATGTGCAATATAAGGTGATCTCTGGTCCATCTACTGATGTACAATATAAGATGTCCACTGGTCCCCATACTGATGTACAATATAAGGTGACCCTTGGTCTCTCTACTGATGTACACTATAAGGTGACCCTTGTTTTCTCTACTGATGTACACTATAAGGTGTCCTCTGGTCCCCTGACTGATGTACAATATAAGGTGACCCTTTGTCTCCCTACTGATATACACTATAAGGTGTCCTCTGGTCCCCCTAGTGATGTACAATATAAGTTGACCCCTGGTCCGCCTACTGATGTACAATATAAGATAAGGTGACCTCTGGTCTCCCTACTGATGTACACTATTAAGTGTCCTCTGGTCCCCTGACTGACGTACAATATAAGGTGACCTCTGGTCCCCCTACTGATGTACAGTTTAAGGTGTCCTCTGGTCCCCCTACTGATGTACAATTTAAGGTGACCCCTGGTCTACCTACTGACTACACTATAAGGTGCCCTCTGGTCCCTGTACTGATGTACAATATAAGGTGACCCCTGTTCTCCCCACTGATATACACTATAAGGTGTCCTCTGGTACCCCGGCCCTACTGATGTACAATATAAGGTGACTTCTGGTCCCCCTACTGATGTACAATATATGGTGGTCCCTGGTCTCCCTAATGAAGTTTTAATTTCTTTTTATTAATTTTATTTCTTATTTTAAATGTAGTTTTGATTTGTTTATAAATTTGATGTGTTAATTCAAGGAAAAGGGGAGGAGAACTCCATGCAGCCCTAAACTTCGCAATACGGGGGTACATCTTCTTTGTACAATATATGAAATCAGGGGTTTACTAAAAAGTGTTAAAGTGATGAGGTCGCCTATTGAAGCATGACCTCATAAGGAAGACAAAGGAGACATTAGATAATTTATTAACAAATAATTATTCCATTATGTTAAAGGATTGGTGAAAAGTCCGAGCAAAATGAAGAGGTAGGGGGTGGTAGGGGGCAAGATCTTCATCCTCCCCTAGCTTGTTTATAGTGATCAGCTGGACCGTCAGCGTCGTTTACTCTGAGTCGCTTACTATTAGTAAGGAGATCAGAGGTAAGGCACTGTGTTATATAGATACTATAACCTTACATGGAATAATAAAAATCATAGGGGAGACCACAGGTCACCCAACATAATCCATAAATGTTAAACTCTTAAACATGTATATAATATATCTTATAATATTGCAGTTAATGTTGCTGAGCACCCCCCCCCTCTGTCTTTTCTAATACACTTGAGATGGTTATTCCTTTGACAAAAATAAATTTTCTAGGTTTTTTTACACTGTATCAAGGCTTCACAGTATTACAATTTATTCTATTTTCACTTTACGTATGCAACGCACTACATTTTGTAGCGGAGTAAACAGGCCCGATAGTCGTGAACTGAGCAGGGGACCTAAGGTCCTAGTTGAGCGTACGTTTTATCCTCAAGAGTTGAGTGGTAGTTGAATACCGATCCCGATCTTAATTAAGAAAAACGGATTAAAAAGTCGAGGCGGGGTAAAAAAAAAATTGGGGCGGGCGGGGATGAGAATCAGGGAATATTTTTATAATGGCCTTATGAACCACTGCGTGTACAATGAACAGTTATCGTATTACTATATACCGGTAATAGTGTTATCTGTTTTATCTTAATGGATTAATTTTTTTTAAGATAATATTTTTTGTAAGTAAAATACAAGTATGCAAAATATGTATTATATGTCAAAAATATTTAAACACATATCTTTTATTCATTTTTTTTAAAATAAATTGTTTTTCCCTGTTTTAATATTCATGCCAAACATGACATCGCAAGCTTATTTATAACGTGTTTAGGAAAAAACCGAAAGCATTTTTACCGGTGCAAAATCATTATCCGTGTTTTATTAATAAAAAATATTACTTCATGAAGTTATTCATTTTTTAATCAGATTTTTCAAATTCATGTATATTTAGAATTACCAGAGAGACAATATTTCTGTAACTTGCGAAAATGTTGACACTTCTAAATGCACTTACACGTCTTGTCTGATATCGATTCCAAAATACGTCTTTTTTCCAGTATGGCTGTATATACATGCGTATTTAAAATTTATTCTTAGATTGGTTTTGACAGTTAGTGCATGATTTAGAATTAATTTTACGAAAACATTTATTTCAAATATTACACGTAAAATAAAGGAAAAAAAGCCTAAGAGCTGTCAATCCGGGAACCGTAACCTATATAAAATGATTCAATGATTAAGCGTCATTTAGAACCCCATTTTTAACGTCATTTTTTAGCGTCATTTTAAGCGTCTTTTCAATATTTTTTGTAACTTTGATTGCCTGTATCTGAGTCATTAGTTGGAATATTTGAATAAAACTTGATATTTGGTCATTTTACACTGTGTGCTATCATAATCCATTGAAAAGTCAATTTTGATAATTTTAACCTTAAGGACCCTTTTTGCATGGGACGGTTCAAATATGAGTTAATTCTTAAAATGTTAACATTCTTGTAGAATAATAGGAAGGATATGGAGATAACGAACAGTATTTAATATCAGAGTACATAAAACAATACAAAATAGGAGCAGAGCAAATACGGACCTCCAAAACATCAGAGGTGGGATCAGGTGCCATGGAGGTTTTTGAACTTACGTAATGATGACTTAAAACGAGTCTGCTGATATTCTTGTTTCATCAACTTGCTTGTCAATAATTTAACTCGTTTTAGAAATTGTTCATATACATTTAACACTTCCTCTAATGTATGCATTTGACAAAATGTAGAATATAGAAAAAAGGACATTTGTACATCCATCCTGATAAATAAAAAGCAGATTAAGTGTTTAAAAACATACAAGTATTGTAAAATTTTTAATCCTGTATTTGCAACAACGCATTTTCAAGGCATAATTTGAATATTTCGTTTAGTCCAGTCAATCTAGCTCAAAAACACCCAAACCTCAAACAAATTGCAACAGAAATTATTCCAGTGGAATTGTTATTCATAATGTGCCTTTTGATATATCAAAACTCTAGAAAAATATATTTGTCCAAACGTCATTTTATTTCGATTATCAAAAAACGCAATATTTGTTCAAAAATGTCAATAAATCTCCTTTTGAATAGACATTCTATTTATGCTTAAAATAAGTTTTGCCAGGAATATTATCTTGAAATTTTCTGAAAGTCATGCATAAATGTGTCTGCAAACTGAAACCGGTTATTATTTCATTAGTTGCTATGGATTCCTGTTCCCATGGCAACAGAAATAATAGAAAAATAAAACCTTTCCAATTCCTTAGTATGGCTTAGTGCAGGGACAAAAATATGTAGCTATAGTAGGAATGAATTAGTATAGCATTAATTTATTAGTGAGGACCTATGATAATTTTTAAAAAGTTATAGGGGATAATAATGTAAGCACAGACATCCAATATTTTTTTCCGGGGGGGGGGGGGGGCATCAAATCTCATAGATGTTATGTCTCATAATTTTTTGACAAGCAAAAGTAAATAAACAAACAAGTAATAAGAATCTAAAATAAATACTAAAAATAGATTTATTACAAAGGATATTTGATTTTATCGAAAATCCGGTATATCGCATTTTTTTTTTTTTGGTGGTGGAGGTGGGGGGGGGGGGGGGTAATACACTGTACGTATTGTTTGTGATACGGAGACCTAAATACCGATATTTAGGTACATATCACAAAGTCCAGAAATTAGTTATTTATTTATATAACCTTTCAAATAAGAATTAAGGAAAGCCTAAAAAAGAATTGTAAAAGGTGAAAAAACGTCACCTTACCATCCCAGCATGATCAATTTTATGTAGATAAAAATTTCAAAAAAGTGAAAATTTGTTTTTCTAGCATATTTTTAAGAAAAATAATGTCATCTAAAGTGAGAGTTGCTTGTAAAAATATCATGATATTATCGTGATATATTTTGGGGGGAAAATCGTGATATATCGTGATACGGAATTTTTGGCGATACTCATCCCTATATAAAATTACCTCAAACTTCAATACCTCTTTCAGGGGATGGCGTGGTCTATTTTTATAACCTTTATGACTTCTTAACATTTTAATTTTAGGGAATAGGTTCATGGACATTACATATCGGAATAACCTTTTAATTCTAAAAAATTCAGAGGGAGGGGGCTCTCCCCGACATATCTACCGTTAAAGCAATGCATATGCAATTATGCATGCGACATTCATTCGAAATATGTTATATCTATAGTTGAGTAAAAACCTGAACGAAGTCTTCAAAGCCAGAACCTCTCATTGATTTTAATTGAAACGTTAACTTAAAGATATAAAAGAAAAAACAATAAAATCCGCTGAAGATGCCATGGAATCCCTAAAAATGCATTAATGATTATCTTGAAACTGGAACTGGTTCCTCTCCTAAATGTTAACCTCAATATAGTATCCGAATTGCTTCTCAATGCATTCAGTATAATGTTCATTGCTAGTTTTTATATTCTTTCGGATTTATTTTGTAAAAATGTGTGGTGGGGGGATATCACATTATTAATTAAGCTCTTGGCACTTTGAAGTAAACGTTGCAGGTCTTCGGGATGGGAGCGTTTCATGTTACAAGTAGTCGTTGGTGATAAAGAACCCTCACTGCTCGATGGCCCTAAGCACCGAGTAAAAGTCTAAATTTGAAGCCCTTCGGTATATGGTGAAGTTTTTATTTAAAGAGGCTGGGGATGGTGGCCATTTTCAGACTATATTGATCTCCTTTAGAAGAAGAGCTCCATATGAAGATACATAGAAAATGATAAAAATTTTTAAACTAAAAGTTTTGAAATTTTTCTTTGCCAAATGATAGACAGCTTTAGATATCATATCTAAAAAATTAAGTTAAATCTGGTGGTTAATTTGTTGACCCCCCAGCCTCCTTAAGTAAAAAGTTCTCAAGCAGCGCGTAAAACATCACACAATCAAGCAATCTGGGTCCTTTGGATGAGACTTACATGTATAAACCGAGGTCCGAGTAAAGGACAAAATTTGCAGCTCTCCACTTGCAAGTGCATGGTGGCGTCTCCACAGTAGTGAAGAATTTTTATGAGGGATGTTAAACAACAATCAAACAAACTAGTGCTATTTATCTATGGCATTGAGTCTTTCTTATGACAATTAAAATTTTCGAGGACTAAAACAACATACTATCAACCGATCTGGGCCTTTTAGATGAGACCTATAAACAGAGGTCCCACGAAAAAGATCCCCCAGTCTGTTGTAATTTGGATAAGTCGAAAATATTGCGTAGTTTTTAAAAAGCTGAAATGCACAAATCTATTACATCAAAGGATATTTTTTAAAAATATATATGAAAATCTTACAATGCGGCCTATTTCAAAGACTTCCCATAAAATTAAATCCCTTGTGTGACCCTACTTGGATCCAGGGTTATGTTCAGAAATAATCCCTAGCCAAATGTAAATCAAAGTTATTCATAATGTTTAAGAAATATGTTTACAAATACAGTAAAATAAACTTTACATAATGAGCACCATTGGTAATTTGCAATACTAAATACACCCACCCACACACACACACACACACACCCTCACACACACACACACACAGGTAAGAATAAAGGCATCTATTAAATAATGCTTGTTTAATGCAAATAAACAATTTAATAAACAAATAATGCTTCTCCAGACTCAGGTTAAAATTATTTGTAAAATCCTTTTTCCAGAAAATTTCAACATATTTGTTGATGAGATAAGAGCTACATGTACGAGTATAAAAAAAAAAAATTCATGTCCTGGAATGTAAAAAAAAAAGTTTTGAGACGGGCCATTTTAGTCAGTCGGTCGGGAGAGGCAAACCAAACATTTTTTTAAAGGTGTTCTAATCTATATTACATGTATTTTTACTAGTAAAGTAGATCTCACTAATAGAATCATTATTCTAAAAAAGAAAAAAAATCTTTCAACAAAGTCAAACAACAAAAGATTAACTTTTAGATAATAAAATATTTTTATGTTGTAAAAAAAGAACTAACAACTCTCCATAGATTATTTCCTCTAATGTTTCAAACATCTAGTTAAGGAGAAGTTAACAATACATTTAGACATATATAAAATTCTCAATTCTTATTTCTTCAATAAATAGGTGAAATATAAATCCTAGAATGTTTACAAAATGAATTATTAATTTTATTATGCTTGTTTAAAGGTACTTGGACACAGATTTGAAGTTATTATTTTCTCCATAATATTACGACATATATATTTTAATAGCATTTCTCAAAAAAATTAATTAAAAATCTTATTTCGTTTAAAAGATATTGAAATTTCAAATTTTTCGGCGGGTTTGATTGACATATCCTTGCACTCTCACAAATTTAATTTTATTCTTAATCCTTAGGAAAAGTGGCAGTCTCGTTTTGTATAAATGAAAAATATTAATACTATAATCCAGAAAATTCAGAGTAGACATGTTCGAAAGCAAAACAAACACACAATATATTGTCAGTCCGTGCAGTTGTGGTAAGCAGACTGTGACGATTGAACGCACCCGGTGAATTCTAAATATAAACAATAACAGAACTCGAGCCCTGTTTACAAAAACTGTGTACATAACACGAGTGTGCTCGATTTGCTAAACTCTTTACGCATCTCTTAGTTCGGAATGACGATACTTGTGAAGGTGTTTTCCTTTCTAACATTTCTACTCTGAATAAAATTATTTTTCTTGATAAAAGTTTTAATATTTCTCATTAAAACACATCAAAATTGCCACTTTTCCTAAGGATTAAGAATAAAGTTAAAATTTGTGAAAGTGCAAGGACGTGTCAATTAAACCTGCCAAAAAATTTAAAGTTTTAATAACTTTTAAATGAAATAAGATTTTTAATTAATTTTTGTGTGAAATGCTATTAAAATATATAATTCGTGATATTATACAGAAAAAATGAGAAAATATTAACTTCAAATCTGTGTCCAAGTACCTTTAACATGAAAAAAGTTTTGTTTACAGTGGTTAAAATTGTCTCCCTTGTTACATATGGTAGCACACTTCTGCAATACATATTTCTTAAAACTAGTAAATATTTATTTCTAAAAAAGACATATTTCGCCTTTATATATTTTTCTAAAGTTTTTATACGTGAATTAGAATACAATTTACTAATTGTAAATAAAGAAAAAAATTCTGTTGCAATTTGTTTGAGGTTTATGACAGTTTGACTGGACTAGTTGTTCTTTTCCTGATATGGAATTACTTTTATTGTATTTTTTAAGGAATGGCGCCAAACAGAGCGGGATGTTTTGTGTTTTGGCTAATCTTGTTGAACAAATACAGCTGTTTGGTACAGTTGACATTCTGCAGACGGTAGTTAACATGCGTCACCGACGAATTCAAATTGTTCCGTGTTTGGTAAGAACCTGTTGTTTTACATGCTTTGATTTAGCATTTATGTAGACAAGTACATGTATAGTAGAGCAGATACTAAAATATATATTAATCTATGTTATACGGGGAACAATATGAAAATTAAATGACTATTTATCGTATTGTATATAAATTATAAATATAATGGTACTGAAATCTTTTTTTTCCAAATATATCGTTCTCTTTTATTTTTTATTGCCGCCGTGATTTTCGTGTAAGTATTTTTGTCTGCTTTTTCCAATTGATTTGTAAACTTTAAAAGTTTTGTAGGCCCCTATAATTCAAAAACAGCCAATAAACTTGAAGATTCTTTTTACAGTAATCTTCTAATATTTATTTTCTATCTGTTTTAGGCACAACTGGAATACATCTACAATTTTGTAGAAAACTACCTAAAAACTATCGGAGAGAATCGTTTTAATGTCTAAAGACAGCACTTTTTTGTTTTGTTTTTGTTTTTGTTTTTTTTTTTGTTTTTGTTTTTTTGTTCTTTTTACCCCCATCTTTTTGTCTGTTTGTGTATTTTGTTAACTAGAATCAATTTCTTTTTGTATATTTATTTATTCCCTATGTCTTCTTAAAAATCACAAGGAAAACTTTGTGAAATAGTTATTGAAAAAGAATCAACCACCTTATTTTATAAAGAAAGAGAAACAGCCATCATATTGTTTAAAAATATAAAACGAAAGATATAAAATTTCTGGGATTTTTATTTAAATGTTAATCAATTTATGGATTAAAAAACATGGAGTCAACGTGGATTGAGATGACTTTCAGGGTGGATTCAATCTATGATTGCATTGTATCTGTTTGTTATTTTGTTTTACCCACCTTTTTTATATAGCAGGCAGCAGTTTAGATCATTTTTTAATGTTTTTGTTACTCTTTTGACGTTATAAGGATGAACTTGAAATACAGGACTTTAATATTGTATTTTGTGAAAGATTACAGGGTTTGATTTCGTATTCTAGTCTGGTTGACCCCCTTTTCCTTAGGTACATCAAGTAACCACGTCATTATGGTGCTGGGGGTCAGATTGTTTATTTTGACTTAGATGTGTAATACTCTTTATTTGAGTCCCCTTTGTTTTTGCTTGTTTATAACAAAAAACAAGAGGCCCACGGGCCTTATAGGTCACCTGAGTATTGTGTAACAAATTTCAAACAATTAAATTTGGTTCGTCTTTTAAACCAGAGGCCATGAAATTCACAATTTTGAAAGAGACGCTATTGCTTATCATAATTATTAACTTAGCATGCTTACTCTATGTACTTAATACCTAGAGGTAGATCAGAGTAATAAAGAGAAAATGCACTTCCACTTTATACCCAGTTGTGCACCTCACCCCCAAAGGAACCACTGACCCAGGGGCAACATATTTCAAAATTTTGCATATTTTATAATAAAATGGTTGATTAATACGAAAGAGCAGATTTCAAAGCATTAATTTATTTTCAGACTATGTAGCCCCCCCCCCCCTCTGACCCAGGGGGCAAAAAAAAAACACTTTGCTAGATGCACCTTTCTTCATAATAAATATATATACTTGAATCATTGGCATAAAACCCAGAAGCAAAGGAAAATATTTTCAAAGAATTTATGTATTTTGACTTTATAGTCAATAGAGTCCCATCCTAACACTAGAACCCTTACCTTGAGGCCATAAAATTCACAATTTTGGAAGAAGCACTCTTGCTTATCATAACTATGTACTTAGTTAGTTTATTTCATACCCAGAAGCAGAGAAGAAGATTTTCAAAGAATTAATGCATTTTCACTACATAATCAAAAGAGCCCCGCCCTAACACCAGAACCCCTGACCCTGGGGCCATAAAATTCACAATTTTGGAAGAGGCACTCTTGCTTATCATAACTATATGCTTAGTTTATTTAATATTTAGAAGCAGAGAAGAAGATTTTCAAAGAATAAATGCATTTTCACAATATAATCAATAGAGCCCCGCCTTAACACCAGCACCCCTGACCCTGGGACCATAAAATTCACAAATCTGGAAGAGGCACTCTTGCTCTTCATAACTATGTACTTACCCGGGAGCAGAGAAGAATTTTTAAAAGAAATAATGCATTTTCACTATATAATCTATATAGCCGCGTCTTAGCACTAGAACCCCTGACCCTGGGGCCATGAATTTCACAATTTTGGTAGAGAACTCAATGCTCATTACATTCATGTCAACTGTTTGCATGCTTAGTGTCCAGGAGTAAAGAAGAAGATTTTTAAAGATTGCAATAATTTTAGTGGTTATGGCCCCACCCCTCAGGCTCCAGATGGCAGGGACCATGAAATTCACAATTTATGTTTCCCTTTACCCATAGATGCTGTATACCAAATTTGGTTGAAATTGGTTCAGTGGTTTTAGAGAAGAAGCTAAAAATGTTCAAATGTTAACACACGACGGACGACGAAAGACGAAAACAGATAGCAATAGGTCACCTGAGTTACTCAGGTGACCTAAAAACAAGCTCAGTCGTTTGGCAGGAGAACTAAGGTACATTAAAAAGTACTTATTGCAAATAATTTTATTTATAGGTCATGTTTTGGTTTAAAATTTCTATTATATAACAGTGTTTGTATTGTACCTAATTTTTTACTGAGCGGCTATACTGATCAATTTATTGAACTAGTTTTACACTTTACTATAGCTAAATATGGCATGGCTTCATCCAATCAGCAAATTTTTATCCGTTACATGATAATTACTTATGTTTACAAAAAGGGAAACGAAGGTTTATTGAACTGCTGAATTTTTCAAACCTACCATTTAACCCATCTGCCTTCAATGCTTGTTATTTCTTTTATTTATTATGGTTGACGTCTCTATATGAGTAAAAAGTTTTCGATAGGGACGTTAAACAATATTCAATCAATCAATCTTTTAGGTTGACATATGGCATGCAGCGGATGTCTGTTATTACGTTTTGTTATTGGCTGTTTGTTTATTTGTTTTACCCACCTTTTTTGATGGCAGGCAGTAGTTAAGAACATTTTGTATATGGTTTTTTAATCTTATGATGTTTATAAGGAGTCAACTTTAAATACATGCATTTAGTATCTTGTCAAAGATTAAAGGGTTAAAATTCTTAATCTAGTCTGGTTGACTCCCCCTTTTCCTATGTACATCATGTTACAATGTCATTATGGTGCTGGGGGTCAGATTGTGCAATATTTTGCCTAAGATGGTGATACTCTATATTTGAGTCCTCCTTTTTCTGACCCCATTTTGTTAACTGTGTTTTACTTTTCCGTCATTTACTTTAATAAATGACATATTTCACTTCAAGTAATAGTTATTGTATATTTATTATGGTGTATCCTAAATTATTTGGACGAAGGGCGGTGACGAGTGCGAAGCACGAATCTCCGCCCTACGTCCAAATAAATCAGGATACACCATAATAAATATTCAATAACTTTCTTGTATCATGGCCAATCAAACGTCATGTCACAGATTTTCAGCATGATTTTTAATTACACCAATAGAAAATGTACTTTTTGTCAGATGACCGCATGGATAATCTCTCCTTTCTGTCAGTATTTTTAATAAACATTTTATGTGCGTGTGTTCATGAGAAAGGACGTCGGATTGCAGCATCCCAGCACACACACCCCTGGATTTTAGAGTGTGGTGCAAAGGTTTTTTTTCTTGTCAACTGTTTTTGGAGGCCCCCTTTCTTTTAAATGTAGCTACGGACTTAAAGTGGCAGGTGTGATTCTGTGCATGAGTGCTGGGGGCACCGACCTGGAGCCTCCCCCTTTCAAATATTGCTGGATTCGCCCTTGGATTGTTAACGAAATTCACAAGAAAACCTTTGGATATCAAAGAAGAAAAAATCGAAGTTGAAGAAGGTAAATTCAAGTGTTATTCGAAAATAAAGAAAAAAGATACCCGTTGATCATTTGACATATTCGAGAGCTGTCGTATTCACGAAAACGCTGTGTCAGGGTCAATTACTCTTCATCTGTGGATGCAGTACAGCGTAAGCCTTATATTAGAATAGGTGGGATATTTTAATATATTTCTGTGTGGAATTCATGTAAAGAATTTGATTTGGCGTTGCTGTGGATTGAATATTTGAAGAGCTCCGTAAAATCATTTCGTAGTTTGGGATATATACGTACTGTAATTAATGTGAAAGACTTTTATTTCGCTTGCAGAATTTTTGCATTTGTGTATTACAAACCCCATTCATTCTGTAATTTAGATTCAATATACATGTAATTTAAAATGATGAAATCGCCTTGGTGTTCAATAATTTATTTACACGGCACAGTTTTTGCTGGCTCCGCCCATATACACGGCACAGTTTTTTTTTTCTGGAAACGCCCATTGGTGTATCTCCAGTTATTGTACACTTGACTTTAAAGGAAAAACACCGCAGCCATGATACAATATGATGTTATTTGTTTTTGCCTTTTTTATCAAAACACAAGCTCATTCGTTTTGGCAGGAGAACTAAGGAACATAAATATATATTTATATGTGTGATACTCTATATATTTGAGTCCCATTTTTTCACTACAATTTTGTTAACTGTTTTATTTCTTTCATTTACTTTAATAAAATTAAATCACTTCTACATGATGTTATTTAATTTTGTTTTTCTTTTCTGCTTTTAACAAAAACAAGCTCAGTTGTTTGGCAGGAGAACTAAGGAACATAAATTAAATTGAGCATTTTAAGCACATTACATTATTGTGTTAATTCTGTTCTGATCAATTTGTAAACTTCATTATGACCCTCTCCTCATGCGAAAAACGGATTACTTAACCCCAAATGGACAATTATGTTCTGGTAGATTTTAGTAAATTGATGTTATCAAAATCACTCTTTTTTTAACCACTAACGCAAATTCAACTTAAGTTCGTATTTCTTTATCAAACAATAAGAGCATTGCAATTGCTTAAAAAGCATTTAAAACTTTTAAAACTAGATATCATTAAGATTGGGGTCATCTCAAAGGGTCCCGCTTTCAGCAACGAACATGAAAATATAAAGTACCTGAAAAGGGTTTATTTTAAAGTTGTTTGAGTCTAAAGGGGACAAAACGTAACCCCTCTCCCAAGAAATAATAAAATAAAAACAAAAATTTAAGAAATATATTCTCTTTGAAATTTGTTGCATATCCCTTATTAAAATATGGAAGGAAAATCACAAATGTTTCGTACTCTAAGTCAGTTGGTAAAGTTTTAGGCTGACTGGACTTAAGGGTAAGAAACTATGCACAAAACAAAGATTTTAAGCAGAGAGGCAATTTTTGATCTTGAACCTTGACGTAGAAACTCCATTTATGGTAACCGCACATTCTTTGACCAGTGGCACTCTGTAAGCGGAGTATGAGCCACCTTGGACCAAGGGGAGAGTCGATATGCACCGGACAAGGATTTTGCATATAATTTTGTTATGACCTTAACATTTGACCTAGAAACATGGATTAAGGTCACCCTCCATCCAAAGGGACTCTGTGGGTGAAGCATAAGTCAGATTGGGCCATTTAGAGAGAAGGTATGCTCTGGACAATAGATATCGGACGGAAAGACAATTATAGTTGCATGAAAGATAACAAACACTATCTAAGATCAAAGGTCCATGAAACAATACAAAATAGAAAGAGGGCTTGGTCAGTTAAGAAATGCACACCGTCATGTAGTAACATTTTATTGTTTCGACCTTTTAATGGATAGATATCTATTACAATAAATAACAGTTTGTTGATAATTATACAATTCTCATTATTATTAACAGTCATGTTTTAAATATTAAATAACTCACACATTGACGGGCTAAATACATGACATTGTTTCGCCGTTGAGGAGTCCGTGCATCTCAAACCAGATATTACTTACGAAATAAAAAAGTCCGAAACGATACGGACGGAATATACAATTCCGAAACGTACACTCCCCCCACCATTTGTGCGGGGATATGAAAAAGTTCACATGTTCACAGTTTACATTTACACCTGTTCTTCAACTGGAAGAATCACAACTAATCGTCGAACTGATCTGCAAACCACCGTTTCTGGACAACCACAATATTTAGGATCTTGGTTCAGATTTTTGTATATAAGTTTTACATCCCGAACTTTTCCATCACTTCCTGGGTTTGCCTCCGAAACTTGTGCCAGTTTCCATTGACCATGTACATTATTTGAATCTTGAACAAGTACAATGTCACCATTTTGAATGTTTCTCCTTTCATGATGCCATTTCTTTCTTATAATAAGGGTATGAAAGAAATCTCGTGTCCATCTTCTCCAAAATGTATTCACCACACGCTGAACAAATTTCCATCTTATTCTGGGGTCCTTGCAATCATCCCAGTCTTCTTCAGGGACTCTGGTGCTTGCCCGACCTAACAATAGATCGTTCGGACAAAGATATGTACCTTCAGTAGGGTCGCAATTTTTTGTACCAATGGGACGTTCATTTAGTAAATTGGAAACTTCAAAAAGAACAGTTTGTAACTCTGAAAATGTCATAATTGTTGATCAGGTCTGGACGATTTCTAAATATGGAAGTCAAGAACGATAACCGAAAGTTGCTATAAATGCACATCAAGTACACGTAATTATTTTTCTGTCCAATCAGACAACAGCGTTTTTACACACCCCAAAATATATTTTAAAAGAACATAAAAGATAACATGTGCTTTTGTTTTTTTTCCTCAAAAAGATTTTTTTAACAAAAAATCTGTAGAAGTAAGATGAAATCTTTTGAAGAATAAGGTATTCCCCACATTTTTACCGTGAACAACCTTGACATTTTTATCTCGGTAAAGAAAAAAAATAATGCACGATAGAATGTAATCGTTTACAGAGGTATAGATCGCACCAGCAAGTTTTTATCAAGTTCATTTATAACACTGATCAGAATATTATATGATGGTAAATATAATTTTGTTTAGCCGTCCGATTTTCATCGATAATGCTTAAATTCCATGTGTATAGATCAACCTACACAAGTGTTTATCGTATGAACTATACACATATAGTTTTAAATTATCACGGGTTTCATGAGCGCCGAATACTTAATGCAGACTTTAAATGGGCATAAGGTAAGGCGTATATCGTGGAGAAAAGAGAATCCTGTTATTATACATGAATGCGTTTTATCCCAATATCTTACCTCGCATATCAGAAACTGCATGGACTACATGTATTCTGTAATAAACATTCAAAAATGATAAAGACTGATATCTTTTCGAAAATACAATTTTATGTCTCATAAAATGATTTATATACAATCTTTTTTACATTGTTTTTGACAAATTTAGATTAAAATTGCAGTTGTTATTGATTTTTAATGTAAAAAGAGTGGGGTCAACTGGATCAGGATCGAACTCATGTTTGGATCGGGTTCGGCTTGATCGGGATCGAGTGCTCAATTAATTTGATTTTACGCAAACATGAGGTTGGAATCAATTTAGAGAGATATTCAAATTTCTCTGATTTAAAGCTATATTTTCTACTCCTGTGACACCACCTCAGATGCGTTATCAGTTTGAACAGTTTGATGGATTGTGCAATTGTCTTAATCGATTTCGGATTAGTCAGCATGGAGGTAAAAACCTGATATCCCAAACCGCGCACTGTAGTGCAGATAAGTCAATCCTTCTTTGAAGAGTTGCTTTGTGTTTTTTAACTGAATGAACCAGATTTCGATAATTCACGGCTACAGAAACATACATTTAAATTGTTAATATGAGCCAGGGGCGGTCTCAAGACCCGCGAGCTAGCCAGCTCAAGAGAATATTACTCGACTTTCAAGTTGGTCAGCAGACATCCATCCAAGTAGGCGACAGTGATTGACAATAATAAACTTTTACACCATCAATATCACCAGTTCACCAGCAATAATTAAAATTGGCACCACTGCAGTTTCTGGAACCCAGACATGAGATACTTGGCAAGTGATGGGGTTCACCTGAAGACAGCAGCTGCGACCACCGGTTCATGAAGAAGTACCTTCAGATCATAAAAAGTGCTGCCCTCCATGCCTCCCATCTGATTGGATGGGAGAATAATGATAAGTAGTACATTGCACATATGATGATAGATGGTTATGCATCAGTGTTTTCCATTTATTTCAAAGTAAAGGATTAGAGATCACAAAATCTCTGTGGATCTTACAACAAATTGTTATTCTAAAGCGACAATTTTGTCATTTAAAGCGGTCAATTTACCTGATTGCCGGCTCTTAGGGAAAACACTGAATGCATGTGATAAAGATTCTGGCTAATGCCGCAATATGTCATGTCACATGTGATAAAGATTCTGGCTAATGCCGCTTTATGTCATGTCACATATTACACAAAAATATGACATTATATTAGTGCTTATATAATTTCAACGTAAACCTCGACATGTCTCTGCACATTATGTTACATGAATTAATAATTTGCTGTCAATGTCAGCACTTGTCAAAATTTTGGGAATCGCCAATGGATTCCATCATATTATGTGAAGGCTCCAATTTGTTTTTCTTAATCTTCCCAATAGCCAACGAAGGTTGGGACGATTTGTTTATTTATTAAAAAATGGTTGCCTATCAATGTTTTTTGTATGTGAAGGCTCCAGCTGTTTTTGTCAGTGTCAGTACTGGTCAGTATGGGAATCGTCAATTGATTCCAGTTGATGTTGGGAATCATGAATTGATTCCAGTATGATTATGGGAATCGTCAATTGATTCCATCATATTATGTGTAGGCTACCGTTTGTTTTTCTTAATCGCCCAATATCTGATGAAGGTTGGGACGATCTGTTTCTTTATTTCAAAAAAGGAATTTGTTTTTTTTAATCTTCCCAATATCTAATGAAGGTTGGGAGGATCTGTTTATTTATTTATAAGTGGTTTGCCTATCAATGTCTTTTTGCATGTGACTATGTGAAGGCTCCAGTTTGTTTTTCTTAATCTTCCATGTACCTAATGAAGGTTGGAAGATCTTTTTATTTATTTATAAAAAAAAAAAATGGGTTGCCTATCACTTTTATGTCACGGTTGTTGAATTTTATGATGACCATGATGAACTGACCTATTTTAAGCTGAGCCGACACTTGTATATGATAATAGATTGGCAACATGCATTGTGAAGATTTCAATAACAAATGATAAAGATGAAAAATGTAAGAATTTTTTCTCCTATCTACCATGTGTTTATAGCTTGGGGGCAAAGAAAATTATTAATTCTATTATATTATCACCTATGGCAATTACAATTCCTTAGACTTATTGTAGAATAAAATGCCACCAAAAAAGAGGAAAATGTGATGGGTCCGAAGCCTCCCAAAAAGGTGAAGTTACGCAGTCAACCGGCTCAATTGCTCTCTGTGGATTCAGTTTGGGCAATTCGGTGGATTCCAATTGATCATCGACTCAAGTGGCTGCTCCAAAAAATCAGCTGGCAGCAGCAAATCTTAGACAACAGCAACAGCCTTGACTCCCAGCAATGCTTCTACAAACAAGATCGCTTCAAAGGCTGCACCACTGCACCTCAGACTTCTATTACATCTTCTATTGATTTGAATAGTTCCTATTTGGTAAACACCCTTATAACAATTGCATTGCTTTTCCTTATAACAGTTGCATTGTTTTTCAGGTTTTCAGTGGCAGATACATTTAACAGTAACAACTAGATTCTGTCCCATTATCAGTAGACAAATAAAAAAATAAATAAATAAATAAAATCTTTAATGATCATTTCATTGACCTCAAAAGTTTACTTCTAAAATTTAAAATAGAAAAATATTTCAATTCAGATAGACAATAATGTTAATCATTAAATCCTCAGTCAACTAGTTTTAATTGTGATGGGAACCATTTCAGATGTTCACTAAATGCTCCCCCAAGTTCCTTATGTCCTTCCTGGTGTCTTATTCCCGGCAAGCTTCATAAAATAAGGCAATCTAGTATTTTAGTCATTTTAGGGTTTACACACACGCAAATACATGCACATACATAATGACCATATCAAAATGTTTACACTTTTAATGCATCCATTTTAAAAGCAATTCATCATAAATAATTGAAAATTGGCTATATTAAATATATTTTGTCATTTTACTCATTTCGTGTTCTTGCAAGTGCATGTATGTGCAGATTTACCATGTCATTTGGTGAACACTATTAAAAGTGCTATTATATTCTGATTTTTAAATCATTTCATTCTCAAAACATACAAATACATATAAATATATATAGATAATTTGGCGATATAATGTATTATCAGTAAATGAAGACATTTTGTGAAAAATAAGTTGTGCAATGTGACATTAATGAAAATGTATTACAGATTATATCTGAGAGGCACTTATGGCTAAGCTAGACATAGGAGATGATTTTAGAAATATCCCAAAGCACCTTCAGACTATCATTTAACAATCAATATTATTTGATAAATGTTAACCGATGGGTGCTAGTTCATCTTGTCAGTTTTGTTTAAGTTTTAAACAGGTCCTTGTAATGGTTTATGTTGGAATAAAAATCAGGCCAATATCTCAAAATGTCTCTCTGATGTAAGAAACTTCAAACGTTTACGTTTGAGAGTATATTTTCCTCTAAAGAAACAAAAACTGTCTTCTCAATAACTTGTTTGACTATATATGGAATTGAGGTAGATTCTATTCCTATAGGAAGTAGATTATCTAAGACATGATAACAAACTCATTAATATTAGACAAATGTTGAGAGGGATAGTCCAGGATAAATGTTCAAAATTTGCCTGTCAAGTGGTCACACCTGGTCGTGCATTGTTTGAGACTCTTTATAGATTTGACTCCTGAGTTCAATTGCAAACCAAAACATTACATAGAAAATCAACTGCTAAGGAACATGTTGAATTAAGACAATGTAGCCTTTTAATATGGATCGTTTTTGTGGCAAGTCAATATTTCATCAGTATTAGTGGTGTTCTTTACAGAAGCTACATTTATAAGTAGATAGATGCATCTGGTGCTTTGGGTTAAGAAACTGTATAAAGTTTAAAATGGTCTGCTAAATCTTAGTTAGATATTCATATAGATTGTCAAATTTATCTTAAAGTTCTTCCAATCATTTTGCTAGTAGACATTTAGGTCCCATATTTCAGCTATCAAAATTTGCCTTTTAGCTGATAATACAGCAGTTATACCTTCAAAACTCATTTTATCTTCCATCTACAGAAAGAATTATTTGCAATTTTTAATTTTATGAACCAAATACTGAGATATCCTCTATGGTAGGAAAGTTGTCAAAAGAGCCCAGAGCTTCCAATCACAAAACCCATCTTAATGAATTAGTATCTGACTTATTTCACACTTTTCAAGAAGCAGATACAAGAACCAACTATCAGCAGTCTTCCTTCTTGCCTTGAACATTTTTATGCACTTAGGCAAACTCGTTCCTATAAACAACACATACAACTCATAGTAATTCAAAGACAAGCCATAATATTTCTTTGATGATAATTCACTTTAGATAACAAAGATATATTCCAAACTATGAATGATAGGCATCCAGTGATACTTACTTTAACAGCCAATGACTTAAAATGTCAATTTTGTCCAGTTCATGCCTTAAAAGTATACATTATTTAACATAAATACACATCTAGTCCTTTATTCACCTTCAAATCTGATGAACCAGTTAAGTACAGTTTTATGGGATTCCAATCAAAACATGCAATATAAGTTTTCAACTGATTGCTTTTCTTTGGTCATAGTTTTTGTGTTTGTACTGCAAGTTTTGTACTGCTAGTGGCAGCTTAGAATGGTTTATCTGAAAATGTAATCCAACAACTCGGTCGTTGGCACTCAAAAGACGTTACATTAAAATAAATGCAGTCAGGTTTTAAATTCCACAATTGATGTTAAGAATTCTAAACTAAATGTTTCCCTTATACATGTACTGTCATTGACTATGATAAGAGAGAAGTAAGCATATGGTTGTTTCTCTCCAGAATTTAATTAGGATCTGATAAACTTTTTACATCCAATTTCAGTGATTTAACATATAAATCAGTTCCAAACTAAATGTTCCCCTTAAACATGTACTGCCAAGGACTATTGAAAGAGAGAAGTCAGCATATGGTTGTTTTTCTTCAGAATTGAAATAGGATCTGATAAACTTTTTACATCCATTTCAGTGATTAAACGTATAAATCAATTCCAAACTAAATGTTTCCCCTTATACATGTACTGCCATCGACTATCCAGAGAGAGAAGTCAGCATATGGTTGTTTTTGTTTTTGTTTTTCCCCCAGAATTTAATTAGAATCTGATAAACTTTTTACATCCATTTCAGTAATTAAACGTGTAAATCAAGTCTATTAGGCCAGCTAATGGTTGCTGTGATAAATTGTAAAATTTTAAAGCATCCTATCAAAAAAAAAAAAAAAAAAAAAAATTTAAACCTTCCGAGATCAGCATTTAGCTGCTTAAATAAAAAAGTACTTTGGTCAGTGATTTTGCAACGTGTTCGCTTTGAAAATTAAGTGCTAGTTAGATGCACATTTTACTCTTCATATTGGCCTTAAATTTGCGAGCTAATATACTTGAGGACAGCACCCAGCTGCTCATAAAATTTATGTATGTTAGTTGGAATTCAGCTTTAATTTTGGTCTTGAGAATTGTGTATCAGGTCAGCATATGTCTGTTTACAAAATTGTATCATGTCATGAGCTTAGAAGTTCAAAAATTTGTGTATCAGGTCAGCGAACAGCTGCTTATAAAAACTGTATGTTAGTTGGAACTCAGCAGGATTTTTGTTCTGAATTTTGTGCATAAGTTCAGCATATGGATGTTCATAAAATATTAATTGTAAAAATGAGCTCATGTTGTTTATGAGGTAGCATATGGTCTCTTTTTTAGTCTTGTTAACCTTATGTTATTCACAGGTTTAGTAACCTTTGTCCTTTATATTTTGTTACTTATTCAGATATAACGTTGTGCTTATGTGGGTTATTAATGTTTATGCTTATTTAGTCCATACGGTTACATGATATTCAGTTCACAATGTTATTATCTGTTAAAGAACACATGTTTGCTACAATTAATATTGAGCAGTATATAATTTATGAAATGCCTTTCCTTGGGTGGCGCTGCATGCTTCATGCAAGCATTTTGCATGCTGTGTGGCCTCTTTGTTTACGCCACCTTCTTGTTACACAAACTTGGTAATCATTATATAACAATAGCTGGGATAAGCACTAAGTCGCAATATATCATATCTAAGTTATTTGGCCTTATCCCAGCTATAATTTACATGATTGTATGTAATATTGTAATATTGTATATTTATGTGTTTTTGTTCACTTTCGTCATTTATCTGGTCAATAAATGACATTATCACTCAACTCAAGTTCTCGTGTCTTCACTAGTTTTCAAGTAACAAGAACAAGCTACGGAAAGGCTTTTCATATTGTGAAAGTTACTTTTATTAGTGGAAAAGTTGTGGATATAAAGATTTTTATGTCAGGCTCTAAAAACTGAAAAATTACCGTATTTATATCAAATTTTAAGGTAAGCTAAACTTTTGGGGTTGCTACCTCCTAGAGACAGATTTTTTTATCCCACTCAAAACTCATTCTAAGCTTTCAAGTCGTGTTTGTTCACGGTAGAATTGTCATAAATATTATATTATTCCCAAATGCGCATAAAGTTTACAAAAAGTTTGTTCTAAAAAAATCTTTTGAGCAAAAATTTATTTATTTTCTCATGGGTTTGTCTAAATACTGTTATCTGATTGGTCAGAAGGATTAGTGCCTTGTTTATTCCGTGTATTAATAGCAATTCACAGTTATCGTTCTTGACTTCCTTATTTAGAAATCGTCCAGACCTGTTGATCCAATGGCAGTCTCAAGAGAAAGTTTTGTCGAACGAATAAGCGACTCGCTGCAACCATTTTCCTAGGGTGCGTCCGCTGATTTTGTTGTCTGCCAATCCATTGGACCCATCTGTTGACCTTGCATTGATTTGAATTTTCTTCTACATATTACACACCTAAATTTAATTTTGCTTATAATGTTTTTTACTTTAGGTATCCAAAATCTGCTACGGATCTTTGCTAGAGTAACATCAATCCCTGCATGATCTTCATCGTGTATTGCTTTCACTACATATTCCGTAAATACGTGATTTGTAAGAAGAAGTGCAAATGTGGACTGATTCCAGGTTTCTTCAATCCATTTACTCATTCTTTGTCCAACTGTAATAATTCCATCCTTTGTTCGTTCAGGGCCAAGACGTCGAAACCTCTGCATAACATTGTTTGGTAGGTCCATTTGAGCATGTAAAATCCAAGCCTTTTCAGCCTCTCTTATAACTTCAGCTGTCACATTTTTAAGAATCTTTTTGTATGAGTGCGCCTTGAATATAAGTTGCAAAATACCAGTGAGTCTATACAGCTTATTCAAGGATGAGATTCTCGTGATGTCTATCAATTCCAGTATCCGAGTCGAGGATTCCTTTGGCTTCACTTCAATATTTTCTGTCAACACACTGTGCACCAATGAATCCGGAATTTCTAAAACATCAACAGTTTGTTTCATTGGCCACTGTTCAATAGGATAGTGTAAGAATTCTGGTCCTTTCTCCACCTTGAATCATTGTTTAATATGCTGGGATGTGTAATCCTTGTTGTAAGATCCGCAGGATTTTGATCAGAAGCAATCCAAAACCATTCAGCCTTTTGTGTCTTTGATTGAATCTCAGCTATCCTATTGGCGACAAATATACCAAAACCGTAACTTTCCTTTTGAATTTGGGCACGGACAATTGCAGAATCAGTAAGATGAATTACTCCCTGAAATGTAAAAGTCATGCTTTCCACAATTTTTCCCTTATTCTAGCTGACAGCACAGCACCGCAAAGCTCAAGCCTTGGAATGGAAAGTTGCTTAACTGGCGCAATCCGATTTTTTGCAAAAATTAATCTGACGTCATAAGTGTCCCAAGCAGTCTCCCATCTTATGTACGCACACGCTCCAAAAGCAAGATTGCTGCCGTCAGAAAAAAGCACCAAGACCGGATTTCCAAAGACATTAGTTGGTTTTAAACATCTGGAAATGCACAGGGATTCTAACTGAAAGAGTCCATTGAAAAATTATATCCATTGTTGTCTCATTTCTGCGGATAAAGGTTTATCCCACATTTCAGACTTACTCTGGTTTCCTTGGCATAAATTTCTTATGAGAGATTTTGCACTAAGAGTGTAAGGAACGATCAGTCCTAAAGGGTCATACACTCCTGCAACTTGGCTGAGTACCATTCTTCTTGTCAAAATTTCAGGAATTTCCTCCGACTTATTGGTTGATTTCTCTTCATGGCTTTTATGCTTTGTTTTCCTGGAGAAGTTCAATCGCACTTTAAATGTAAATACATCATCAACAGGTTTCCACACTAGTCCCAACACCTTTTCTGATTCTGTATTCATTATGTTGATTTCATCAATTTCCTGATGATGGTCTCCTGATATAATCCAATGCTTTATGTGAAAGCCACCAAAGTCCAATACTTGATTGATATCCTTAGCCAATTGCAATACATTTTCAAATGTGGAATCTGATGCTAAAATGTCATCAACATAGCTATTGTTTCTTATAACATTAGCAGCCTTTGGGTAAACATCTTCCAGCATTTCAGCTGTTTTATTGAGAGCTATAATAGCTATAGCACCACTGGGGCGATCTCCAAATGGAACACTGGTCAGCACATAATGATCTGGTGGTCTGTCAATTTCACAATTTCTCCATAAAAATATGTGTGTATGCTGATCTTCTATGGAAAGATGAATCGAGTTATACATTTTGGAGATATCGCCTACAAGACCAACCTGATTTTCTCGAAACTTCAACAAGATGGAAAAAAGGTCATTTAAAACTTTTGGTCCTTTAGCCCAGTAGTCATTAATAACATGACCCATATAGGAAGCAGAAGAGTTGAACACAATTCGAAGTGGTGTGGATGATGATTCTGGTTTTAAAACCTCATGATGTGGAAGATAGTGCACAGGTCCTTTGTATGAAGTAACTTCCTCTGGTGATAATTTTCTAGCAGCCTTTCTCTGCACCATGTCATCTATCTGTTTTTGATATTCCTGAGTGTGTTCATCGCCAGTTTTTTTCAGTCGTTGTTCCGTTGACCGTAAACGGCCTATTGCAGCTTGTATGTTATTAGGCAGTTCTGAAGGATTCCGTTTCCATGGGTAATTTATGGTCCAGCATTTGTTGGCATCATCATGCTTTAATCCAGTCTCAATCATGTTCAGTTCATGCTCCTCTTCAATGGTGTAATGTCCTGAACCAACAACACAATGTCCACATCGACACCCTCCACATCTTGGTTGACAGTAGGTTCCTAAGCTTTCAATGTCTAGAAAACTATCAAACTGATCTTTTAGCGATTTAGTATTCATGATATGCATGGAATTTAATTCACTTCCCGACAAATGATTGATACAAAACGAGTTTGGCATTGCAGATACTTTAATCAGAGAATGACTTCCCCTCACACAATAACCAAATTGATTTTTCATCAGTTGAAGATTCCCGATGCCGTCAACTCTTGTGGGTAAAAGAACGCTACAGTCTGATCCAATCAGTAAATCAACCTCTCCACATGGTCTGTAGATATCAGAGTCTGTAATTCCATTAAATAATTGTGCTATTCCACTAACATCTACCTTGCCTGCATTTGTTGTAATTTGCTCCATACCGTATCCGTTAATTTGCCAGTTATTGCCATCCTTGTCTGTCAAGGGGGTTATATATTCTTTGCTATGTAGTTGTTCCATAACATTTCCCACCTTCGTGATACTGAGGGTTACATCTTTTCCTTGTAAATTAAGTTTCCTTGCTGCACGATGTAAAATTAACGAAATATTTGATCCTGGATCCCACAAAGTTGATAGCAAAATATCCTTACACTTAACTTCACTGATCATAAGTAGGACATCTTTCCAGGTTCTTTGCTATTAACAATTCTCACAATGTTAGCAACATTTCCCTCTTGACCTTCTTGATGCAGTGACGAGTGATGTAATTTTTCCACAATGTTCACATCCTTTCTTTTGAGGACAGTATTTCGAGATATGTCCTGTTTTTAGACAAATAAAACAGCCTCTATTTTTCCTGAGTAAGTCCATTTTAGCACCAACGTCCTTTCCATTGAAATTCCAACACTGAGAAATATCATGTGTATCACTGTTATGGTACCAACAACTCCTTTGTGATGGCGAGGGTCGACTAAATCTTGGTAGATTTTGATTTGTTTGATGTCCTTGACGAACAATTTCATTGATGCTTGCTAGGCCGTCTACAACCTTTTGGAGGACTTCTTGATTGTGCTTCATCTGAACACTTAGTTGATCAACTGGAGAATGTGAATTTGTCTCTGCTACATGGTGGATTCTTGCTTTGGAGTTATTCCTTATTTCTGATTGTATGTATTCCATGGCATTCTTTTCTTCTAACAGAAATTCAAGTAATATTTATGGAAGAAATATCTCTAATTTCCCAGCGTGTTTTTTCTTTTGCAAAACCCAATCTCTCTTTTGTACAGGGGGTAGAATTTTTTCGATTTCGTTTACCATTGTCGCCGTATTCATCTCTCTCTCCATTTTCATTCGTTTCAAATCTAAATAACATCGTTCAATCACTTCTACACTATTTATAAAGCTGATATGGTCCCCATCGGCTATGACCTTGAGCTTCTGGATGTCACTCAAAATTGAATCTGTTAGTTTCTCTGGTCTGCCGTACTTTAACTGCAGTCTGTGCCACATTTCTTCGTAATCGTTATCCACTCCTTGAATGACTTTTAATGCCTCTCCGTGTAAGCACTTTTTCAGAGCAAATGGGTCTAAGCCGTACGATGGTACCATAATACATTCATAGTCTCTTTTGAAACTTGGGTATTCCCGTATTGCACCGCTAAATGAAGGTGCATCAAGTTTTTTAACTTTAACTGTTTCCTTTTTTGTTTTTGTCTCTAATTCCTTTTGTTTAATCTTTTCTGCTAATCTTGTCACATGTAAACGGCACTCACATAATTCACTGTACATTTTGTTCATGTCTTTATCAACATTTTCATGTTCACTTGCTTGTAATTCATTTCCTAGATCTAAAAGTTCTATATATTCTGCATGACTTCTTTCTAAATCATTATAGGACGTTTCTAGATCACTAAGAATATTTTGAGGTACACCATGGTCCTCCATATAACCTAATTCTCTAAATCTGTTGTATATTCTGTGAAACTTGCCCTTTTGCGTTGAACGTCGACGCTTCCTGCCCTGTAGCTCAGGATCTTTCGACTCTTCGGGTGGCGGCATGTTCCCTCAGTGTCGAAATGTTCTGCTTGGTCAGTTAAGAAATTCACACCGTCATGTAGTAACATTTTATTGTTTCGACCTGTTAATGGATAGATGTCTATTACAATAAATAACAGTTTGTTGATAATTACTAGTATACATTTCTCATTATTATTAACAATCATGTTTTAAATATTAAATAACTCACACATTGACGGGCTAAATACATGACATTGTTTCGCCGTTGAGGAGTCCGTGCATCTCAAACCAGATATTACTTACGAAATAATAAAGTCCGAAACGATACGGACGGAATGTACAATTCCGAAACGTACAAACACGGACCTCCAAAACATTGATCAGTGGTGGTATCAATTGCCATGGAGAGATGAGCATCCCTTACTGACCGGTCACATCCGCCGTGTGATCATTGTCTTGATCGGGAAATAATAGAAAAATCCGTCTTCAATTCAGGCTTACATGTATTTTCATGACCCGTTATATCCCAATGATCTTGAAATAAAACAAGATGTGTTTGTGAAACTCTGATGCCCCCGCATGGAGATATAGTAAATATAAAACTTTTCTTAAATGCAAATCTAATATATTGGTACCAAAAGTAGGGTCTACTAACTGGAAATACAATTGTGAGATATGAGAGCCCTATCCTCATCTGTTCCCAAGTTATGAACAGGTTCAAGTTTTTTCATAAGTACAGAGCTCTTCAAGATCAAGGTCATCAGGTCAAGTTTATTGCTATCCAATAAAAGGACTTGCCACAAAGAACACATGCGTGAAGTATGGAAGCCCTAGCCTTTACTGTTCGAAAGTTATGGCCAAGGTTAAAAAGATTTTAAAAACAGGTCAGTCTCCAAGATCAAGTTCAGGAGGTCAAGGTTATTGATATTCAATGAAAGGTCTTGTCACAAGGATTACATATGTGAATTATGAAAGCCCTAGCCCTTACCGTTCAAAAGTTATTGGAAAGGTTGATGTTTCTTCATAAGTCTAGAAATCTCTAAGGTCAAGGTCAAAGTTATCGGTATCCAATAAAGTTCTTGCGACAAGTCTTACATATGTGAAGTATGGAAGACCTAGCCCTGTTTATTCAAATATTAATGCAAATGTTATTGTCAAATGTTCTTCCATGAGTCCGGAAATCTCTAAGGTCAAGGTGAAAAGGTCAAAATTATTGGTATCCACTAAACGGTTTTGTCACAAAGAATACATATATAAAGTATAGAAGCCCTGGTCTTAACTCTTTAATAGTTATGGCCAAGGTAAGAAATTTTAAAAGAAGGTCAAACTCCGAGGTCCATAGGTCAAAGGTATTGATATCAAATGAAAAGTCTGTCACAATTTAAGAATTAAATAAATAAAGTATAAAAGCACTAGCTCTAACCATTTGAAAGATTGTTTTTTTTAAAGGAGGTCAAACTCTAAGGTCAAAGTCAGAAGGTCAAGGTTAATTGTATCAAATAAAGGGTCTTTTTACAAGGAATACATATGTGAAGAATAAAAGCTCTAGTCATTACTTTTCAAAATTTATTGCCAAGGTTAAAGTTTTTTCATGAGTATGGAAATCTCGGAGGTCAAGGTCAAAAGGTCAAGGTTGGTGGTCTACAATGAAAGGCCTTGCCAAAAACAATGCATATGTGAAGTATATAAGTCCTGGTATCTACTGTTCAAACGTTATGGCCAAAGTGAAGTTTTTGAATTTTTGTGTAAAAATGGATCAAACTCCAAGGTCAGGGTCAAAAGGTCATATTTGGTGGTACCAAAAGAAAGGTCTTGTCACAAGGAACACACATATTAGATATGAAAGTCAAAGCTCCACTAAATCAAAAATTATTGGCAAGGTTAAAGTTTTTGCGGATAGAGAGATAGACGGACGGACACGACAAAAACTATATATATGCATAAAAAAAACACGGAGTCTAACACATCTGTTTCATATACAATGTATGGATATTTTACTGACTATAGACGGAATAATCAAAATGTACGACAAACGAGATGACCAGCTGATTAACTTGCCTTCTTTATACAGTTATATAATAGTAGTAATATTCACTATCATCTGCTAATTGTGTTTCATGTCCCCAAACTTAGCTACTCAAGCGTGCTCGATATCTAAGGACGAACAATTTTTAAAGCAAGGCATACTTACTGATAAGTTGGTGTAACTGGGATTTCAACAATGTCGTGTACAGTCGGCTTTTCATAAATTCTTTGGCCGTTATAATGACCTTCTTAGCAGGTATAACGTAACATAGAGTCGGGTTTTTTGGCGGACTTTCCCACCAATTGGTTTACTTTTGTTTTAATACCGCTTTTGTCTACAGAATCTTTCGTCTTCCTGATCAATACACAGGACTTAAGGAGATGTCTACTTTACCTTTGTACCTTATTAATGCTACCCGTAGAATTTCAAATAATCTGTATTTTATGCCTACTTAACATATTTACATGTATATCAATTTTTGAGACTGATCACTTTTTTTTTAATTTCACCTTTATATACCTGTCCTGAATGATATATGGAGAAAAGATACAGTAGTAAGCTCAAAGTCCGTTTACACAATACAAATCGGTAGTAGAGCATACACAGACCTCTATAAACATTGACTGTTAGAACAGGCGCCCTGGATTCAATTCAACATAGAGAGGGTATGCAATGAAATGCAACTTTAATTCAAACGAGGTTACTTTCTGTATTGGATATATGCCGAATACAGTTCTGTATTAAAAAATATCAGACAGTTTGAGGCCCGTTAGGGCCGAAAACTGTCTGATATTTTTTAATATAGAATTGTATGAGGCATATATCGTACTTAAAACATTGCTTTTGATTTACCTGAGACAGTCCGATATTAGAACAAATGACAAAGGTTGTAATGACCACTGAAGCAATTCTTTCAAGAATGCATGCTTAAAGGAAAAGTACTCAGTATTTAGGGATTTGGCTACACTGAATTAAGAAGGTATTTGAAAGAATTTGACAAAGATAGTGGGGACAAAATTTTTCTTCATTAAAACATACATGGAGATTAAAGCAGTGCAACGAATTATCATACAGACAATCTAGTTAATGATGAATTTGGAATGGAATGGAAAATGCCGATATGAAGAATATCCGCAGAAAATTAAGCAGGTGCTAAAGGTACACTAGTCCATTTTAATTTTATTGTTTGTTTTTGATGTTCCATTACAGAAAAACAAACATAATCAATAATCCAGGAGTTTTGACGGAAACGTTGAAAATCTTCAAATTTCTTTCAAGTTTTGTTGCGAATCTGTCAAATTAAGTACTGTATTCATTATCATATACTAGGCCTAGTTACCTTGATTTTGCATCTAGGCATTTTTCTTTTAATGAAAAAAATGAAATCCAAATGTTTGAATGCTGCTCTTTATAGCGTCTAAACTTTGCGTTTAATTATGAATTTTTGGGGGTCTTTGAAAGTATATGTGCTTCTCTGGTGACTCCCAGAGTGCCAACTCTTTAAAAAAAAAAACAGAAAAAAGGGGTTGAAACTCTTCTCCAATTTTAATAAGTTTATTAAAAGTTTAACCGTTGTTTTTTTTTAAATTTTGTTTTTATAAAAAGTTGCATTATCTAGTCTGCCGCATGTTCTTTTTCCTATAACAGTATATTCGGTGTAATTGAAAGTATAATTTTTTTTTTCAATTTTGCAATTCTGTAAGATCAATGTTTCAGAATCATCATTCTATGTGAGAAATTTAAATTGCTGTTTGTTAAATTATCACATTTCTTTTTTCTTTTGTTCAGTAGCAGTCCAATTTTGAAAGATATCAATACTGAGACAGTCTGATATTACGACTAATATCAGACTGCTCACTAATATCGGACTGCCACAGGTAAACTTTTAGACTGCAAGAACAAAGGAATGACATCACAGCAATGTTTTAAGGATATATATATACACACTTTTTGCTTCTTTCTGTTGATGAAAATGCCTATTGATTATTTCAAAACATTTAAAACAGGTTCTGTAGCAGTTGTCTTTCTTTTATTATTGCTAGCGCTCTCGAGCGCTAGCAACTACGTTAGTCCAAATTCCTTGAATACGCATGCTCGGCCGCCATTGCCGTGCATTCTGGGAAAACTGTGAAATCTATTACAGATAGAACGTACGATAACAATTTCGTTGTATCATGTTGTAGCATGAAATAACTGTTTATTTATTGTGTAGCTTACAGTTTAAAGATAACTTCATATTTATAATATTTCAAATTCTGGGGGTTTTGTTTGCTGACGGAAAAGCCCGAGTCATTATCTGATTCTTCTAATCAATGACAAGGGATTTTTTTTTTTTAAATCTATAAGCACAACCAAAGATAGATTCTAATTTCTGATTGGTCAATTCAGCCAATCTTCTAAATTCCAGAAACAGAAGCAAGAATTTACACTAAAAATAATGAATAAATCCACTATTTGCGTTTAAAAAATTCTGATCTGTATGGCTTTTAACCTAACATATCTTGACAAAGATGACCCAAAGGACCAATTAAGCTACTTCACATGCGTTCCAAACTCTCTGGACTCTTTACACAACATACACTTTGAGTCATTTTCTATATTCCTTTCAACTCCCGTGTATTTTCTTTGCTTAATTGCCAAGCAATTCTCTTCTTTAAATCAGCTCATACATGCAATGTCTCAATCGGCATCCTCTTCATATTACATATATAGAGCCCCCCCCTCCTCCTGTAAAGGTTATATATGTTCCGTTGCGCCAAAACTCTATAGGTCACCCACCCACCCGTGTTTCTTTACTTATGTGTCTATAAAATACGCTTCACAAAACAATAATAACTTTATCACTCTCCAGCCTTGATAGAAATTAAAGAATTCAGCAAAATAAGTCAATTGATCACGGATCTTCCTTTCTGTGTTTATAAAATGCTACGGCGCTAGCTCACCTATCTTTTTAAAAGATAAACTTGTATATTCATATATGCATTTAGTATAATAATTATCATTAAACTCTATAAACATTGTTCTTCTCCAAATGTTATGAAAGGATACTAGGAATTTGAGATGCCCCATAGATATGTTACATATTCAGAGGAAGAAGGAGGTAAACGAACTTTTGTAAAATCTTCATTTGTTGAACATGCTGTTTATTATCAGAAATTATAGGAGGTTTAAATGTTAAACCCAACTGAAAATTCCAAACTTGGAAGGTGGAAAGACAAATATCAATAATAACTTGTTTTAAAAATATCAATAATTCCAATTAAAGAAAACGGATGTTGGGCATAATTAACATCACAAATTTATTCGAAATTTGTCAAAATTATCATGTAATTGTAGAAGTAAAAATATCGATATACCAATTTTCTTTTGCTTGGAAAGTGTCCAGCCACCAATAATTTTTACATTGTAAAAACACTTACAAATTTCAAAGCTCTTTTAGAAGAAATTAAAAAATAAAACACACTAGAAACATAAATACATTAAAAAATTATGTTATGTTTAAAATTTAATGTGAAAATACCAAAGGAAATGGAAGGAAATTATCCAAAATTTAAATTTAATAAAACTTTGCTAAGAATCCACAACATATCTTTAATGAAATAAAGGAATTTTATGTAAGAAAATAATTCATTCCAATGTGTATATATAGTACACTCATTAAAAATACCGGTAGCATATGTAAGTTCAAGTACTAATTGAACATTTTCCTTATATATGTGTGGATTATTATATATTCTCTGTTGCTTTCCCAGCATGTACTATATAAAATGTAACCCCTCCCCTAATTAAAAAACACCAAAATAAATACATTTAATTCCTTTCATGAACTTATTTCTATCAAATTTTATTTTTGGCTTATAACATTGCACGAAGATTGGATGTAAACTAAAATAAAGTAAAACATTACTTTTCCTATGTGAAGTTTTAATAGCGCTCCTTTAAATGCAGCTTACTACATACGTGTAGCCTTGTTAGCAATGAAACATTTTATTTACAGCTGACTCGATCATCATCAGTTCTTCAAAAAGTCTAAAATTATGTGATCATCCCTGGTCATTGATCTTTAACGGAATATTTACACAGTTGCAAAAACTTTAGTAACCTTAAATAAATGCATGATTATCAACCTTTATAGGGGAATTCGGTCATCAACTCGAATCGACATTCTCAAAACCAAAATTCAATAATAAATAAGAGTCATATAGGCCTTGTAGTAACCCCCAATGATAATCTATCGCTAGATGATAAAAAAAAATATTATTACCATTGATTACGCTTTGTAAATGATACGCTTATTACCTGACACAGTTGATTTTTTTCACATTTAAAATTTCTATGTTTATTCAAATAAGTTTCATGACTACATGATTATCTTTGTTAACATAAATAAGTACAAGTAGCCTCTCAATATGATTATATTGCATCTGGGACCAATGGTATGAGATATATGTATATTCAGGTATCAAAGTTTCACTATTTCAAACACTGTCGATTACAGATTTTGATGTAATCGATTTTCATGTTTATATATACCTTGCTGATATACAGTAACTTTTAAAAATATATTTATCGAATGAAATATATGGATATAACGAACAGAATTTCAGCAGTCCATTAAACAATACAAAATAAAAGCAGAGCAGGCACGGACCTCCGAAACATCAGAGGTGGGATCAGGAGCCATAGAGGAGTGGGCATTTCTTGCCGAACTGTCACACCCACGATGTGCTCCTTGTCATGATTGGAAATACTTTTATTCATTCAATATTCATCGTGCAGTGTATCAGTTAAAGCGATTAAACACAATCTCTAAGTTCGGTAAAAAATAAAATGAACGTGAAAAAAACTAATGTCATGCAATGTATTTTTTAATTTCAGTTCATTTACATAAATGTAGTACATGTATATTAAGAGAAAAGTATGATATTCCTATAAATTCTTTAAAAAAAACGTAATAAAGGGAAAGATATGAAACAAAAGTTTTCCATGTTTAATAATAATTAGATGTTCAGATATCGTTTTTTCTATTTAATTCATTTAAAAATGATGACTTAAACGAGACATTTTTGTTTCACCAACTTGTTTGTCTATAACTTCCATTTTATTAGAAATTGTCTTTATGGAGCACACTCTTGCGTATAACATAAACAGTGAAGTATTAACCCTATATGCAGGTTATATGGGTATATTAATACATAAGTAATAAAGTTAACGAAAACTTTGTCATCAATTTTATCATAAAGTTTGTTTGCCATCAACTTTCTTTTTTCAAATTAAAAAACCAATTATGATATATATATATATATATATATATATATATATATATATATATATATATATATATATATATATATATATATATATATATATATATATATATATATATATATAAAAATATATATATATATATATATATATATTAATATAATTATATATATATATATATATATATATATATATATATATATATATATATATTCTGGCAAACAATGAAGTTCGTCTTGCGTGAATTAATTTTTGAAAAATTACTTTCTGTTGGTTGCATTTTCAAAGATATTTACAAATATTTTTAATAAATAAAGTTATGCAATACACATTTTCAAAATCAAGAGCAATGTATGCTGATCTCGACGATTATTTATTGTATTATTTCAGAAGACAATGCGTTAACATCTTTTTTGAATTACATTTTACCTCAGTCTACAAAATAATGAACCTTGTCCTTGTCCTTTTGGTTTAGATCTTGATTACGACCTCCTTTTTAATTGCATTTTATTACTAGAAACTTTCAAAATACCCATATAGTCCATTCATCGATCGGAAATGAATCATGGGTGGGTCGCCTAGTATGGATTCTAAAATATTTCTAAATTTCATATACGGAGCAATTACCGTTCTATTAATTGTATCAGAATCAATAAGAAGTGGCCCAGTTTTCTTGTCATACAAAATAGCTCGTATAATATTCTAATAAAATGTAATCAAGCGTATTGGTGGAACAGACATAATGGCAAATCATTCTTACAAAGGACTTATTGCAAAGCTTTCTTAAGCCAGGTTTTGATTAGAAAGTCCTGCGTTGTAAATCTAATTCTAAGTGTAACACATTGGTTTGATTACTCAGAAAAGGGGTCATCAAGAACTATCACTTTATTTGTATAAAATATACATGTAAATGGGTACAAATGAATAAGCGGATATTTTGACATTACTCCCCATGAGTTATGATATTAACAAACTTGAATCTCAACTACCTGTATTGCATTTATAAAAAATACAAAATGTTCAGGTCTTTGTTTTTATAGTAAATTTGACTAGTGAATGTTCCTTAACAATACAGGGTGATCACAGTGGGGTTGAATGGTAAAATGGGGATGATTTCTCCTCCGAGGTACCTGACTCCATCTCTTGAATTTCAAGGGGCCCGTGTTTTATGCTCTATTATAATAACATTTTTTATGATATCGATGATCACTCGGTATCTTATATTCTTATTCTCACCTTTTACAGTGTACATATAAATATGACCTTGACTTTTATTTAGATAAAAATCTTACAAGATTTTTTTCTTTATTGAACACAGAAAACTTTTAACCACCCTTTGTAGTCTTGACCTTCTCCGGGGATCATAATTATAACAAACATGTTTGTGCAGTACTTTTAGATGATTAATTTTCTGATCATATTTGTATAATTATGTTGAACATAAAATAAAAAAAAAAAAAACAAGATTTACTAAACAAATAAATCGAAAACAAATATTGAAATTCTCACCCTATGATTTTTAATATTAATTCTGATACAACGGAAAAGTGAACATACTCTAAATAATTCTAAGTTTTATTAATGATTGTTATGTTGTGTTACGTTCCACACATTCTTCACACATTGTCTCAGTTGTTTAAATTCATCATTTCGTAAGTTCTATGGTCGATACAATGACCTTGTCAACTAATACAATTTATCACTGAGTCAAATGCTGGCTGACGTTTTTCATATTAATTGTTAGTCTATTATTTATACACTGAATTGATGACGGATTTCCCGATGATGACGAGGAGCACTTGTCGCGTGTGACCGGTCGGCAGGGGATGCTCACTCCTCCATGGCACCTGATCCCATCTGTGATGTTTTGGAGGTCCGTGTTTGCTCTTCTCCTCCTTTGTATTGTTATATGAAATCTGATGTTGAATACCGTTTGATATATCCATATGTTTTACATGTAGAGAGGTAATGATATACCGGTGAAGGGCTTCCTCTGACCTATACTAAGCACTCAAGCCAACTGAGCAGTGAGGGATCTTTATTGTGCCAACGCCTTCAAAGTGAAAGAGCAGATGCTTCCCTTTTTTCATCGACTTAGGTCAGTCGCACTCGAGTTTCTACTCACGGTCTTCCGTTTGTTAAATTGAAGACTTAGTTTGACCCTTTTTACTTTTAAAGAAAAAAATTAGATCATTCTTGATTATTAAAACCTAAGACTCCCTTTTTCTTATATATTATATACGTGCTATGTAAGATCGTAGCACCCATCAATGTGACTTATCATCGATCACATTTTCCAATTTTCAAATATCATTTTCTTGACAATTAAAGTTAAAAACAATTAACATAACATCGCTTAAGATGGTTGTGTGTAAAAAAGCTTGCTTTTTAAAATTACAAAAAAATAATAATAATAATAATAATGATAATAATATTCAAGATATTTTAAGTTAATCGTACCGATGAATGCATGTACAAATCTTACAAAGTTCTAATTAAGCAATGGATATCGTTAAAGCTGTTCTATCAAAATACAAATAACTAAATACACGTAAAAGAAGTCATTCAAGACTGGTTAAATATACGAGGGATGATCAAAAAGTTCGCGAACTACGTGTAATTGAATAGCTTCCATAAAAGAAACAATATTAGGTTTCAGTGTTTATTATATTTTTGAATAAGTCCTCTCCAATTTTAATTCACATCTGTCACCGTTCTGCTCATGCGCGAATCATGCATGATATAGGCGGTCACGTGACCCCTTCCGTAGCGTTCGATCTGTCACAAAAGCTGAAAGATTTTTCTGAGTTTTATATTTCTTTCCATGTAAGTTAATTTTGAAAACAAGAACAGTTCATTTGTCAGAAACGGTCAAATCTCAGCAACATAATGGGTGGATAAGAACATCCTTCCAAAAATAAGCATGGCGACCATCAAAACCCAAATCTTCTGTCTCGGGAGAGACGTTTATTCAAGGTGGATAGAGAACGTGTGCCTCCTTTTTATCATACCTAATATGTTTAAAATCTAAAGTAAATGATATCTTAGGTATTTAGTACTTATATCATTGTTGAAATATTTTACTATTTTTCAAAGTGTAAATTGGAGGTCTTTGATAGCAAATTGCTTAGTTAAAAAACACATCTCTTTTCAAACTTGCTTTCACTGGGCAAAATAACAAGTATCATTTTTAGCCGGGCTTATTGCTCAAAGAGCAATTGCCGGTGTAACGACGAAAAGTGACCCCGTAAAATATTGACCGGGGGTCATTTTTCTACGTAGAAATTTGATCCCCTGGTCAATATTCTACGTAGAAAAACGACCCACTTTTCTGTAGAAATTATGGCCTTGGGTCGTTTTTCTCCGTGTGCATTGTAGAAAAATGACCCCGTAGAATAATGACCCCTGTCATTTTTTTATGCAAAAACTTTCGTTTTGGTAGGAATATTCTTGTTAGGCGAATGTACGAGGGTTGTCCCGTAAAATCGTGGACAAAGCGTTTTTCTCGAAAAGTAATGGGCGCACTAAGCTGAAAATTTCAGTAGATGTTTATTTTATTTATCATATTTAAGAGCATGATAATTTTTTTTGATAAAATATAGGCAAAAATAAAGATTTTATTATGCTTGAATGTGCACGGAGTATTGTCCTACGGCGCACGGTAAAAAAAAACCCAAGGTTTTATTAAAGAATACACAAGTTTGAATTCAAAATAAAAGTTTTAAATACATAAGATTTAGATTAAAATTATCCTAATTCAATTCCACAATCAATTTTGTAGTCTTTGTAAAAATTTTAAGGCATTTGGTTGATTTTTGGCAGTTTCTCGAGCATTCGAAATGGGAAAGTGGTAAACACAACACACGAAAAATGGCGACGTTTTATGACGTTACGGCGCACCGGAGAACAGTTCAGTTTTATTTCGATGTTGTAATGACACCTTTAGAGACTTGAAATGACCATAATAGAAAAAAAGATTATAAAAATATCAAAAATATCACCATATCTTAAGTATACAAATGAAATAGGAGTTTTCTTAGCGAAGTTTTTTTTGATCGAGTCCCTGGGGAGTACAAAACATACGGTCAAACTCCTAATGTAATAGCAAAAGACGCTGTCACAGTAGACCGCCAATATGATATTTTCTATTAGTTAAATAATGGTGAGAATATTGTCCGTAACTTACTAATAAATCTTCAGAAGATCGCAGGAGGGTGCCAATTAGTTCTTCAGCTGTTTATGGAGACTAAAGAATGTGTATCAATGAAATTCCTAAATCTAAGTCGGACTCATCCAACTTCATTTTCAGCAAAGATAAAACGTGCTGTTTTAGACACTTTGACGTTATAATCCATGCGCCGTAAGGTGATACAATACATGGCATAAAATATCATAATTTGTTTATTTATGCATATATTGATCTGAAATTTGCTATGTATATTACTAAAATATGTACTAGATAATAGTGAAAATTTCAGAACGCAGTGATGTTTATTTTTCACACTAGACAACTTGTCCACGATTTTACGGGACAACCCTCGTATACGGGTAATATTAAGCAGCCTTATGCTTTGAAGTGTTAATTTCTGAAAGCTTTTAAGCTAAAATAACGAAATCAAAGCTATATAATACTGTGGTACGAAACACTTTGGTACGATCTAACAATAAATGAGTTTGCAACCTGATACTGGCTTAGTGATCCCTCGTGGTTCCCGAGCCCCTGTATTGGCCTGTAGCTGAGCTCGCAGACTTATAGGTCACTACAACTGGTGTCAGAAGTGACCGATTCTACGTCCAGTTGAAAAATATACATATCCTTTTTCTATTTTTCTTGTATTTTGATTAGCGTAAGGCAATAGTGTCGAGGAAACTCGGACATTCCCGCGTTTTGTCAAACTTGGTTTCTCGCAGTATAGGAGAAATTAATTTATCAAATGTGACAATATTACTACGCTACTATTTGACAATCATTTTTAAAATTTTATACTTCTATCTCATTCTCCATTTAGCGTCAGTGTTGATTTTTAATTTGTAAACTTGGGTACGGAAATCCATAGCTGTCACAATTCGAATTTTCTTTTTTTTTTCAATTACATACAAATTTTTGCGATATCATTCAAGCAATTTTATTTTGGAGTTTTTGTTTGAATTTCTAATTTCATACGTCATATTATTTTTGTATTCAACCCTTCAATCTTCATATAATCATATTGCATATTATTTTGTTCATGTCATTGTCTGGACCAAAAATACAAGCTTTTCTCAGTAAGCCACAAACAACACCACAAGGGTCACTGTGTCACACACCAATTCTTCTGTCAGACAGCAAAGTTTTTGCTCTTAAAAATAAGACCCCCCTGAGATTTGTCGAGTTTTGGTGCCAAAGTGGCCTGCAAACTGAAAAGGCCATAGATCAACTTGAACACAGATTGGAGTCCAGAGCCTTTGGTTCAGCACTGATTTATATTTGGCTTGGGACTTGTGACATTACCAGAAAAGAGGGGAAAATTACTCAAGTTCGCTGCTGGGACAATACTGTCGTAGATACCATTACCGCACAATACCGAAGAGCCATAACAATTGTATCCAAGTTCCAAGATATAAAAGTGAAATTCATTGAAATACCGTGGTACTCAACTGTGGCATATAATCGGCACAAAGTTCATTCCGATCCAGACTTATTCAAAAGCCAAGACATTGAAATTTGCAGGCAAGTGGAAGCTTTAAATGCAAATATTCGTGCAATAAATTCAGAAATTGGACAATCTACTTTGCGATTTAATAAGGACATAACACGCAGACGCAAGGACACAGACAATCGCAAGAAGAAGAACAACGGTGTAAGGATTTCATACAAATTTTCTGTTTTTTACGACGGCATCCATCCAGGTACAGAATTGGCCTTGATCTGGAGCAGAAGGTTGACTGAGGACATTAACAGAAGTTGTTTCAGAGTTTTACCAGAAGACATTTTGGACATACAAGTATCTGAGGAGGATTTAAAATCAATAGAATAATGCCTGCTATAAACTTGAATACTGCGTCTTATGAGGACCTAATTGAACTCGAAGGAATTGGTCAGCACAGAGCCACAGCTATCCTTAAACTACGGGAGGAAAAGGGCTTTATAACAGAGGATGACATACGCCAATTCCTACAGGGCACCTATAGTACCATAAGAACTCTATTGGATGAAGAAAAAGTTTCTCTAGACACACCACCACAGTTAATTCAGGCACTTAAGAAGGAATGGGATGACCGAATGGAAAAAATGTCGAGTGATTTTAAGGAGCAAATGAAGGCTTCGCAAGAACACTATGAACTCATGCAAACACAGTTTGAGGAAAACCTTAGAAAAACATATGAAGAAAAGTTACTGAAAATAAATGAAAATGCTGTCGGTAATTTGGCTCCACATGGTGTTTATGGTGGTGGTAATCCATGGATGAAACCTAAAATGGACATCAAAAAGGAAAACACCTCGTTACCTAGTGACAGTGTCACTGCTAATTGTGGCTGGCTTTTGTCTGGCCCGCCCAGTGGGAACACTGCTGCTAAGGTAACCACAGATGGAAATTCACAAAAAGTGAAAAGTGGACAGAAGCCCAATCTCATGACGAGTTATCAAACTATGGGTCCTCCCCCACCAAAGATGGCTACCTTCGATGGAAAATCGGAATGGAATCCATACATTGTGCAGTTCAACATGATAGCGACAAGATATAACTGGAACAATGAACAACGACTGGAACGCCTAGTTGAATCTTTGCGTGACAAAGCATTAAAGTATTACTGTACATGTTCAGCCCAAGTACAGAGCAGTTTCTCATCACTTTGTGCAAAGATGAAAACAAGATTTGGCCAGCGAGATCTCCCTCACACAATTAGGAGGAATCTCCAGGATATCAAGCAAGGTGACCAATCTGTTGATGAATTTGCAGAAAAAATCCAGGAGATGGTAAGTGAAGGCTACCCACAGGCTCCAGACTGTGTAAAAGAAACAATAGCTACTGACACTTTCCTGAAGGGCCTCGAAAATAAAAGAGCAGCACTTACAACTATGGACAAAGACCCTCCTGACCTTGAGACGGCCTTACAATTGGTAAAGGCTGCACTCAATAATCAGAGATTAATCTTAGGCGCTAAGAAGCCAGAGGTGAGGAAGGTTCGTTTTGAAGAGGATGACCTTGATAGTGACTTGGGCTTGTTGAATGAATTTGAAGTTAGACCAATACGACCCCAAAGCAGAGTAGACAAACTTTCAGAAGAAATAGCTGAACTCAAAAGTGGGCTGGAGGCGACCAACGCTAAAGTGGATAAAATCATTAACCTAATGAATAAACAACTTTCCACAAGGTCACAATCTCCACCACGGAAAACAGACAGTACTTCTAGTTCTGTTTCCAGCTCTTCACCACTCAAAGCAGCACAGTGCTTCAACTGTGGACAACCAGGTCACTTTGCTAGAGAATGCCAAAGGTCACACAGGTCCCGTTCCCCATCCCCTAGATCACCGAAGAGAGAAACCAGGACTAGTCCAACCAGTTACGACATACGAATGTATGACAACAGTCAAACACATCCATACAACTTGATGCTAGGGATCTCTATTAACGGAAAACCTGTTCAAGCTATTGTCGACACGGCAGCCCAGATAACAGTTATCAGCCAAGCTTTCGCCAACACTTTCACCCCACCCTTAGTTCGTGGAGAAAAAGTAACCATGAAGGGTGCAGGAAATTCTGACTTTATTGAGGCTAACTACTGTAAAAACATTCAGATTTGTATTGGGAACACACAAGAAGACCCAATCACCTGGACTGCCCTTATAGCTGACATATCTGATCCCGTCATATTAGGTCTGGATTTTCTAAAGGCACAAAACGCTACCATTGACCTTAATGAAATACAGATAGTCCTTGGTGGCAAACGGATGAATGCAACTCTACTAGATGCAGGAGGTAAACAAGTTCAAATAGCTAGAGTGAAATTAAGTCAAAAAGTGAGAGTTGAACCATTTTCATCAGTGCAGGTTCTTGGCCATTTGGACCAACACATAGCTGGTACTTTGGTTTTCAAACCATGTCATAATGTTAAGGGATTGCTTTCACCACATGCTTTAGTTGATAACAGTGATCAAGTGCCAGTCCTCTTGCGCAACTTGTCAACAAGACCAGTTAAACTTCAGAAAAATGTAGTGATTGGGACTGTTTCTGAAGTGGACCAAGTCGCCAATGGTGGAATACTACAAGACCACAGCAAGACAAATGAATGTTTTCCTGTCGAATTACCAGACCACTTGATAGACCTAGCAGATAGATCAACAAGAGATCTAACCTCAGAGCAAAGTCAAAGTGTTAAACACACCTTCTTCTGGAATTCCAAGACATTTTTTCTAAAGGAGACTTTGACTTGGGACTGTTCAAAGGGATCCAACACAAGATAAACACTGGCAATGCCCACCCGGTGAAATCCAAATTGAGGCGCACACCACTAGGATTCCAATCAGAGGAAGAGGAGCATCTGAAAAGTATGCTGGACAAAGGTATCATCGTTCCGTCAGTTTCTGAGTGGTCGTCAGCACCGGTCCTGGTGCGGAAAAAAGATGGGACTGTTAGGTATTGTATTGATTTTAGGGGAGTTAATAAAATCACCAAGAAAGATGCTTTCCCACTCCCGAACATGGAGGAATGTCTAGACACTCTTGGAAAAAACAACTTTATGAGCACGCTTGACATGGCACAGGGATATTATCAGATAGAGGTAGACCCTGATGATAGACACAAGTTGGCATTCATCACAAGGTATGGCCTATTTGAATTTGTACGAATGCCATTTGGAACATGCAATAGCCCTGCAACCTTTCAACGGGTGATACAGTTAGTTTTACAAGGTCTTAACTGGAAAGAATGCCTTGCTTACCTAGACGATGTCATAGTCTTAGGTCAGAATTTTGAGGAACATTTAATAAATCTAAGAGCAGTATTTGAAAGATTTAGGACCCATAACCTCAAACTAAAACCAAAAAAATGTCATCTCTTCAGGAAGGAGCTTCAATTCCTTGGTCGGTTGGTTACAGAAAAAGGGGTCAGCATCACTACCGAGAGTGTGAAATGTATGGCAGAATGGCCGACACCCAAATGCAAGAAGGACCTTGAAGCATTTCTTGGGTATGTTAACTACCATAGAGAGCATATAAAGAGTTTTGCAGAGATAGCAGCACCTCTGTACACTCTCACAGGGCCAAAGACCAAGTTTATCTGGAATAAAGAGAAGGACACAGCATTCATTTCCCTTAAAGAGGCAATGACTAACCCTGCAGTTCTGGGATATCCCTCTGATGATGGCATGTTCATATTGGACACGGATGCTTCGGACATGGCTATTGGAGCAGAACTGTCCCAGATTCAGTGTGGTAAGGAAGTCTTAATCAGTTTTAACAGCAAGACCTTGACATCTACTCAACGGAAGTACTGCGTTACTAGGAGGGAGTTGCTAGCTGTTGTAGCATTTACTCGTCACTACCGATATTATCTACTGGGCAGACCTTTCATTTTGCGGACAGACCACAACAGTCTGGCATGGTTAATTGGGTTCAAAAATATTGAGGGGCAACTAGCTCGCTGGCTAGAAGAGTTATCACAATATGATGTTACCATCCAGCACCGAAGTGGAAAGAAACACCAGAACGCTGATGGCCTCTCCAGAATGTCAACAAATGACCTGTCCTGTGACTGTTACAATGCTGGTTGTGATGTCAGTAGGCTACCTTGTGGGGGCTGCAGTTACTGTCGACGGATGCATGCTCAATGGGAACGCTTCCAGGAGGATGTTGATGATGTAATCCCCCTAGCAGTTAGGACCCTTCAAGAAACTGATAAACCAAAGGAAACACCTAACACCATAGACAAGGATGCATGTAACTGGGCTTCTGCCTTAACAGATGAAGAAATCAGAGATGCACAAATGCAAGATTTAAACACAAGTACCTTAATGAAATGGAAGGCAGAAAACTATGTTCCAACTGAACTGGACCTGTCCCTTTCCAGTAGAGCTGTAAAATACTTTTGGAACTGCTCATCGCAACTACGAATTTTGAATGGTATCCTTTTCTATGAGTGGATAGATGGCTCTATGTCCCGACTATTGCTTGTGGTCCCAAAGTCACTACAAAATTGTGTTCTAGAAGGATCTCATGACAACAAATTAGCAGGCCATATGGGACAGCAGAAAACCCTACAGAAGGTGAAATCAAAGTATATCTGGTTTGGAATGAGTTCAGATTGCGAGTCTTATGTCCGAACGTGCCCAGTATGTAATGTCAACAAGAAAGCCAATGTACATGCCAAAGCAGGCCTTGGCCAATACCATGCTGGAGCACCCTTAGAAAGAGTGCATATTGACCTGATGGGTCCATTTGTGGAGTCCGGCAAAGGGAACAAGTACATTTTAATGATAGTCGACCAATTCACCAAGTGGTTAGAGTGTTACGCACTGCCTGATCAAGAAGCTGAGACAGTAGCAACATCATTTGTGGAAGGTTTTGTATCTCGATTGGGGTGCCCTCTCCAGGTTCACTCTGACCAGGGTAGAAATTTCGAGAGCCGCTTATTTCAGGAAGTGTGTAAACTACTCCAAATAACAAAGACGAGAACCACCCCATACAGACCCTGCTCAAATGGACAGGTCGAAAGATACAATCGTCTTGTTCTCCAAGCCATCCGATGTTATATGGAAAACATCTCACAACAGAAAGATTGGGACCTACACCTCCAACAAATAGCTGGGGCAATCCGTGCCACTGTCAATCGACAAACGGGATTCACACCAAACAGAATGATGCTGGGGAGAGAAGTCTCTCAACCTTTAGATATAATGTTAGGAAGGAAGATACCAGGGCAAAACCCAGCAGGATATGTGGAAAATTTGGAGGAGGCTCTTTCAGTGTGTCATCAAGCTGCGAGGGACAACTTGGGGGAAGCACAACTCCGTCAGAAGAGGACCTATGACATAAAATCAAACACAAGAAGCTATGAGGTGGGTGATGTGGTATATATGGTGGATACCTCTTCCAAAGTAGGCCAATCGAAGAAGTTGAGGTAGCCATGGATAGGCCCTTTTGTCATTGTTTATAAGATTAATCATGTGCTATACAGAATCCAAGGGAAAAAGGAAAACAAGGTGGTCCACCATGACAGATTAAAACTTTGTCAAGACAGAGATCTACCCTTATGGCTTAAAAGGCTACGACATTCAGTTCTTCACCCAGAACCCAGTGACAAGGAATCCAAACAGCAAAATCAAGTACAGGAGGAATTACCGCAGTCCAGTTCTTACGAAGATGATGCCGTAAGCCCCACAAATGAAGGACATGAGAATGAATCATCAGATGATTTGGAGATCTGCCAAAGACCCGCTCGAAAACGACAGGCACCTAAGTGGATGAAGGATTTTTGTCTTTTGGACAATTAATCATGATGTCAATGGAAATTTTAATTAAAATTATATGTAATTGAATATCTTTTCCTTCTTATCCACTCCTCCCTCTGTAGAATTTATATGGTTTTTTTTTATTATTTGTATAATTATGCTTTTTCTTCCAGGATGTGTTCCAAATGAACTTTTATTCCCTTCTGATGATTTTTTACATGTATATAGTCAAAGTGGCTTGATTTTTCTGGCCCAGCTGACTATTTCATAAAATTAATATAATAACGCACTGTACATCTCTTAAAAATTATGAGGGGGAGGAGTGTGGTACGAAACACTTTGGTACGATCTAACAATAAATGAGTTTGCAACCTGATACTGGCTTAGTGATCCCTCGTGGTTCCCGAGCCCCTGTATTGGCCTGTAGCTGAGCTCGCAGACTTATAGGTCACTACAATACCTTACATTAATAATACAAACCGTTTTTCACCATTAAAGGAAAACAATATCTACATGTATAAAAATGTTTAAGGCTCTTAAGGCAAATATATGCGCATTCATAGAATCGTTTATTACATTTGATACAGTAAGTTTCCACAGTTCTCATTTTAATCTTTAAAGAGTCATTTTCTCGCTGGTGTCAGAAACAAAGTTTAAGAAGTTTCCATAATTAAATAATTATAAATCTTTGATTTTACCCTGAATAAATAATTTGCAAAAATCAAAAGAAAGTTTCATTTATATAGTTTTATAGATTTTTTACCTGTCCGTTCGTCTGTCTGTTTGTCTATTTGTCCGCAAAAACTTGAACCTTGCCCATAACTTTAGACTGGGTGGGACTTTCTCGATGTGTATGGTATTTCCCGTATATACAGGAAAAAGTGGTTTGTTCCCGTTTTGCACACATTTGAATTTAAGGCATAGAAAAAATGTGTGCAAAACGGGAATTTGACCAGGTGAGATAATTAGTTAATTGATATAGTCTATACCAAAGTTGGTAGATAGGGGAAAGGTGAACCTATAGAGGAGAATTGGGGGAAATTTGAAATTAAAACAACAAAAATTATTATGTACATTACAAGTTTTCATTTATTTCTTTACTTTTATAAAAAGAATAGAAATTTGTACTAAATAATTAATCATAAATAGTAATCGGTAATCGGTGTAAAGCTTTAAAAATTATTTGTTTTTCAAGAAATGACAGTCATTTTTTAAAATATTAATAAATATTAAATAAAATATTCAATAATATTTTTTGGCAAAAAATATTCATATACATTAAATTCATATTTATTCTTCCTGTGCATGATTTATAGGTAAAATACAGGTATACCCAGGTAAATCCTAACCAGAAATCAGACTATAATTGTTATCAAAACACATTTCACACCTATTGTTCTATACCTAATTAACAAATGTGTGCTTAAGTTCCTTATATACATGTAAGGTAGTTAAAAAGTATGTATTTTAAAACAGAATGCATACAGATGTATCGGTAAGAGCTAAGGGAATTGAATTATATAATTAAATTATTTGCTTTCCTTACTTCTATGCTATGTTTTTGGATTTGAAAAAAAATTTCAAAGTTTATGGTTATCAGAAATATATCATGCCGTTTTCGGAACAAAACCTTTGAATGATAAAAACACCCTAAAATATAACCATAAATTTATGCTCCTCAATGAAGAAGGATATGGAGAACACGAACAGTATTCAATATCAAATTCCATAAAACACTACAAAATAGGAGCAGAGCAAACACGGACTAGGAGCAGAGCAAACACGGACCTCCGAAACATCAGGTGCGATGGAGGAGTGACTATCCCCTGCTGACCGGTCACACCCGCCGTGTGCTCCTTGCCATGATTGGGAAATAACGAAAAATCCGTCGTCAATTCAGTGTATAAACAATGGACTAACAATTAATATGAAAAACGTCAGTCAGCATTTAACTTAATGATAAATTGTATTTGCTGACAAAGTCATTGTATCGACCATAAAACTTACGAAATAATGACTTTAAGGGAGACTGCTGATATTCTTGTTTCATCTACTTGATTGTCAATAATTTACGTCGTTTTAGAAATTGTTCATACGTAGAGCATGCTTTTGCTTATCGAATCAACTGAGATAAATAAACTCCGTATGCTGGTAATGAAGGTATATTGCTGAGTAAGGGAGGTTGACGATAGAAAAAAGTCATAACGTTTATCATATAGCTTGGTTGTTAGATTACCATTAGCGTCTTTCTCAAGTAAAATATCCAAGTATGAAAAAGATGTGTCAGGCTCTGTGGTATCTTTTATCTCAAACTCACCAGGATATATCGTATCGACGTAGGAATGGAAATTACCATTGTTAATTGAAAATACGTCGTCGATATATCTAAATGTCGAGTTGAAGGCCACAGCAAGTGTTTTCTACTTTTCACGCGTAAGATTTTGCACAAATTCTGCTTCATTTGAATATAAAAATAGGTCTGCTAATAACGGAGCGCAATTGGTACCTATGGGAATTCCAATAGATTGTTGAAGACCTGGTCTCCAAAGACCACATAGATATTGCCAATTACAAACTCAAACATCTTTTTGATATCAACTTCAGAGTACTTGTGTGTGCACTCAGAATGTGTTTTAACAAAATAATTTTGCAAATGACTAACAATCACGTAAGTAAATTTATGAGTAACATTTTTATTGAAAAAGCACCTGTCAATGATATAAAAAAAAGCCTGGACTTTAACTTATCGTGGGAAATGGTTGTGTATAAGCTTGAAAAGTCGTAGGTTTTTAGGCTGTGAAAGTGAAATGAAAGTTTTCACTGGGATTCTGCAAGCCAAAAATAAATCCATACTAGATACATTGATTGTGATGCTACGATTAAGATATGCAATCAAACATATGTTGGAAAAGATTAAAGTACAAAAAAATCCCCCCTACTTACATTTGAAGTATGAAAAAATATCAAGAGACACAGATATGAGGTTTTATAGTATATAAAAGTAGGGGGTCAAATTTCTATGGGGGTCATTTTTCAACGTGTGTGGAGTCGTAGAATTACTGGTCTGGAATGTTTTTCTACAGTCGAAAAATGACCCTACTTGTCGTAGAATATTTACCCGGAGTCATTTTTCTACGTAGAAAAATGACCCCCTGGTCAATATTCTACGGGGGTCACTTTTCGTCGTTACACCGGCTTATGTCATCCTGTTCAAGGCAGGAAGTTGACCCCATAGTCGCCATTTTAAAGTTACGTGCAAAAATATATTTCTTACTCTCAACCGCTTTTGAGATAATACAAACGCTAAATAAAACTACAAAAATAAAACGAAGTTTAATCTATATAAATAAACATTAGTAGTAATGACTTTGAAAACTTCAGTCCCAAGTCAAAGAACATAGTTCATTAGCGTAAGGATTTTTGATAACCAGTGTTATCGTAGTTCTCTACACATGCGAGGTAAAGCAGGAGAGGGAACCAGACTGGCCTGTTTGTTTACATTCAGCTGCGGTACCAGTTGAATTCTGATTCTGACAAAATCGGACCGTGGTATTAGGATTGAAAAACTCACCGTCAGTGTCTTATCATTTATATCGATAGTTTTAGAATAATTTTTTCATCAAAATATAACCGTGATTCATATAAGAAATTCATTCTACTCTGTAAATGAGCCCGGCTCTCTGTACTTCTGAGTACTTTGATTAACCATCTGCCTTTCCTCACTAAAACGATCAATCCAATCATTTATTGAATTTATAAGAATAAATTTTACAGTCGTTTGTTGAAGGAGTCACAAACAAGGAGCAAAACTTTACTCAGCATATGCTTTTGATAGAACTTGTGTATGGCTATGTGTGTACCAATTTTTTTTAATCTGAATTTGTAGATTTAGAGAAAGTTCGCGAACTTTTTGATCACCCCACGTACTTAGAGAGTGTAATTTTCGTTGAAAATTAAAATGCTGATTTTACAGTTTTAAACGAGATATTCTTAGGCTTCAGTTATAGTGTAGCTATAACATGATAAACAGGGGCTACCGATATTGTCTTGACCATGTAATATGTGTGTGCACTACAGAAATGATACGTAAATCCCTTCATTATTTTTATGTCGATTCCGTCTTTGATAAAAATTTTACATACTTTGTGGACAACAGCAGTGAGGGTTATAAACCCTCTTAATTTTACCATATGAATGGCACATAGTAGTCTCTTAAAGATTGAATGGAAGCCGAAGTTAGTATTGATCAAACTGTTTAGTGCAAATTTGAGAAATGCATATTCGAGTAGAGTTATAAAGTATGATTGGGTCGATAAGAGAACTGAGTTACATAAGCTTAAGGTTCATATAAATATTCATTTCTCGTCTTTAAAAACACAGTAAACAAGTACGTAAACTAATAAACGTTTTGGAAAAACGCTCAATTCCCAAGTTGACTTTTAATAAATGAATCAGAGCAATCTTTGAAGATCTCTTCATCTCAAAGAAAAAGACTCAAAAACTGGAGCACGAGTCTTATTCAACAGAAATAGTCAAGTATTTAAGAGTGATTTTGAATTCAATCTACGTAAACGAGCTGAATTCACTTTCACGATCATGGTCCCTTTTTTAAGGTTAGATATGGATGACAAACGTTCGACTGAAACTTTTGATAAACTTGATAACTCTAGTGTGCTATTGTCAAATTCCTTTATCGATAGAGTAATGATCCAATATCTTTTGCATTCAATATTTATACAAGTTTATTTCCAAGGAGAGTCCATATTCTTCCCACGATAGAATATATTATAATAGTAAAGAGTATGGATAATACATAAGCAGAATTTTGAAAAGTAGTGTAAAATATCAACTCTTGATTAATCTAATGTGTAAGCTGAGACCGCATATTTAATTAAATTTTCTTCAAGATTCCACAATTCGGAAACCGTAGTATCCTGCTTGTATATTAACTGATTTCGCATGCTGAAAGCTTAGATATACTTCATCAAGTTTTTTTGTTGCAGAAACTATAAGTAAACTTAAGTTTCCGCAAAGAGTCAGCCATGTGGAAAATGTTTTTTTTTTATTCAGTGGTATATACACCAAAATGAAATAATTATAGACCAAGACGGGCGCTATAGATAAGTTTGATATTGTTCCAGAGATACCAATTATATCCAACACATCATTCGTATCTTAGATTCTCTAAAGTTCTTAAAGGGTAAAATTTAAGGGAATATTTGTATTCCGAAAAAAATCTACTATGGATGCCTATTATACTTCAAAATATTTGACTTCCGCTGATGATTTCAAACAAAAACAGCCTTCCTCTCAAAATGCAGGGCCACGGAATCTCAATTACTGGTTGGAAAGCATTATAAAATTCATCCCTTCAATGAGTCCTCCCATAACTATGGATAAAGCAATTTATAAAGAACCTTTAGAGTATTGGAGAAAAAGCAGTAAAATTTACTGCTGCAATGTGAAATACCAATATTGCATGAGAAGCAAAAAAAAATTGTATTATTCTCATTTATGACGACTGCGAGACGAAGGACGTGTTATGTGTCGCTAAAAGAATAGGGGGATTTTTGTTTTTGGTTTTTTTTTTGGTTTGTTTATAAATATAGTTACTTCAAAAACTTCTGCAAAGGAGGGCATAAAACACGAACCCCTGAAAACTTTAGAGATGAGATAAGGTGCCTGTGAGGAACAAGCATCCCCTGCTGACCGGTCACAGCCGTCGTGAGTCGTATATAATGATCAGGTAGACCACCATTCCGTTTTCAATTCAATACAGAGGCCTATTGAACAATTGGTATAAAAAGTCAATAAAAACGCATGTACGACCCAATGAAGGGCTATATTTGCTTACAAGGTCATACGACGAACAGTAACCAATTAATCTTTCAAAGCAAGCGAGAATTATAAATAGTTAACAGGGTACAAGTGTGTACTACTGGAAACACAAGCTATCGGATCAAGTACCTAGCAGGTTTGAATAGCCCTCCCCCTTTCGACAGGCCACATCTGTCATGAGCCCCCTGTATTGATCATGTACAGAGTAATCAATAGTCAAAATATGAATTTTAAAAAAAGTCTTGAAATAGTGGTAAAGTCAGTCAAATTGTCACCTAACGATAGATTGCATTTGCAAAGATGAATGTTGCGAGTTATTGATAATGGGTTAAACAGGATATTGAAAAAACTCTTAACTTTCCTATCGACAACTTTCATTCCTTATGTAGCAATATACCACTATCATCTAATAATTGGCTTATGTCTCCAAGTTGATCCGATCTGCAATAATATATTCTTCCTACAGAAATTTCTCAAACAAAACAAACTTACTTTTTTTATGAAACAAGGGTATTTAAGGAATGTTTTTAAGTTTTGTGTGAGTTATTAAAGGATTAAACATTCTTTTTTCAGAATTTATCAATGTGTAAACTCTGCCTTTTTACTCACAAACTGAATAAAAGTGCGAAGCACTTTTATGTAAAATTTGTGAGTAAAAAGGCAGAGTTTACACATCGATAAATTCTGGAAAAAGAACGTTTACTTCTTATAATATTTCAATTACGATTTTTTTAATTATTAAAATTATTTCTCTTTGAGGGTTCCCTACAATCCGTTATTTTGTACGGCGTTTGAATACTTTAAACCGCAAGATGAATATCGATAAAATCCAACTTAAATTGTCAAAACAATCAATAAATAAACTTTTAAAGACTCATTGAATGTTGTTTAATTCAACAAATATCGTAAATACGCGTATTCTCCGGAATAATTCGTTAACGACAACGTCATAGCGAATGTTGCAGACCGACGACGTCCTCTATTTGCTCTGGTTCAAAGATTTAGAGAGAATATGGGGTCTGTAGGATGTAAATATATGAATTTGATGCTGATAAGGCAAGATTCTGAGGTACGTTTCTTTTCCCTATCACAACGATACCAACTGAGCTGATATGGAACGTCGAGAAAATGACAGCATGATCAGCGATTTTTTAAAATTCACACTCGTGATCCGACAGTGACACAAACATAATATTCCCGTATCTCCTCTTCATTCAGTCATTCATTCATTTTTAGCCGGGATAATTGCTCAAAGAGCAATTGCCGGCTTATGTCATCCTGTTCAAGCCAAGAAGTCAACCCCATAGTCGCCATTTTAAAGTTACGTGCAAAAATATAGTTCTTATTCTCAACCGCTTTTGATATAATACAAACGCTAAATAAAGCAACAAAAATAAAACAAAGTTTTATCTATATAATAAACATTAGTAGTAATGACTTTGAAAACTTCAGTCCTAAGTCAAAGAACATAGTTTATAAGCGTAAGGATTTTTGATATAATCAGTATTATCGTAGTTCTCTACACATACATGTACGAGGTAAAGCAGGAAAGGGAACCAGACTGGCCTGTTTGTTTACATTCAGCTGCGGTACCAGATAAATTCTTATTCTGACAAAATCAGACCGTGATATTAGGATTGAAAAACTCACTGTCAGTGTTTTTTTCATTGATATTGATAGTTTTAAAATAATTTTTTCATCAGAATATAAACGCGATTCATGTAAGAAATTCATTCTACTCTGTAAATGAGCCCCGCTCTCTGTACTTCTGAGTAATTTGATTTATTTCAAGTTTCTTGTAATCATAATTTAGCTAAAAGGGACTAGAAGTATCTGTTTTCATTGTTTTTACAACAGTCAAGAAAGTAGTTCGGATTGAAAAATTCATCGATGTGTAAACTTTTTCTTGAATTTGTTCTCGTCCAATCAAGACACAAGGAATCAATAAATAAAATTAAGATTGGAATTATTGGTGTGTGAATCACATTTACACACCAATAATTCACACTTAACTGAAAAACATTCCTTATATTTACATTTTACATGTTCGGAAGCAATTAAAATATACTCAATATTCGAATTTCTCTCTGCCCTATATCGCTGCATTATTACTAACGTCGCTGCAGCCTTATTGTGATGTCACATTAACGCACGTTTCTCCATGTATATTTCTACGCGTGAGTATACACAAAAATGACTTTCAAATCAATTTCACAGTTGGCTTAGAAGAAAAACACAGCGAATGTAAATATTTAAGGAATGAAGCTTATTTCAACTTATATTATACGATATAACATAACTTGGGGCAGTTTACGCTTTATAAACCGCGAAGCTTCATTCCTTATAATTTAATTTCAGTGCAGACAATGAGATAACTTTCTCCCCAGAATAAGGCTTCATAATGATTTCATTTTAAAAGTAACGTCAAGCGGAGTAATACGTTTTTTGACGTAACTTATTGTGACGTAGGCAAGTTATGTTATCCAAAATGGATAAAATCTTTTATCCAATCAAATGGCGTGTTACAAGTAAAATTAAATTATTACAAATTGACTGACCATTACTTTCAAATCTGGACTCCTACTTTCTCCATTTACCCAATCATTACAGTACAAACGACAGAGGATGCTTGTATACTGATTGCAGCTAAATCCATATATCTACTCACAATATGCATTCTTCTATCACTGTGAACTTTTCAGCATGAAAACTGTTAGTTACGTTATCTCACAGAGAAAGGTAGAATGTTAAGGTAGTGAAATTTTTTAATTTCCATTTTGAACAGGATATTTTTGACATTATCAGGGGTAATCGCACAATTTGAAGAAACACATTAAGTGAATTTAACTGTCATATCCGTAAATAGGACCCCTCCGCGTGCATATTTTTCGAAACTTTAACATTTTTATTTACAAGAACAACCTACCGCCCGCAGACTTGAAAACTCGGGGCACACTTTTCACATATTGGTCACGAAGGTGACAGAAATGTACTTTGCGTTGCAAATGTAAATAACAACTCAAGGAAAACTGTAATTTGTCATTTTTATGCAGATTCCAAACGTGTCACTCATGGGACATCTGAGTTTCCTTAACATCAGCCACCATTAAGGAAAGCAACGTATTCATACATAATTGGGATAAAAATGACAATTTGCAAAGCAAGTAGCTTGTCACTAGTACATTTGAAAATAAACTCAATCACGGCAATAATAAACCCACTTTCTCGATTTTGATAAAGATAACCATAATGCTGATAAATTTACTATTTTTCAAGTTGATACGATATGTGCTTACATGTACGTGTAGAATCGTAAAACCCCGTGTTTGTCCAAATGTACATGTACGAAACAAGTCCTTTTAAGCTCACCTGAGCTGAAAGCTCAAGTAAACTTTTCTGATAACATTTTGATAGGTGTTCGTCGGTCCGTCCGTCTGTAAACTTAAATTTCACATTTTCGACTTTTTCTCCAGAACCACTGGGTCAATTTCAACCAAACATGCCACAAAGCATCCTTGGTGGAAGGGGATTCAAATGGATTGCCATGCTCTCTTTCAAAGGAAATAGTGAAAATTTGGATGCATGTTTTAAAAATCTTCTCAAGAACCACTATGTCGGGAAAGATGAAACTAATGTGGAATCATCATCGGGTAGTCACTAGTGTAGATTCAAGTTTGTTCAAATCATGACCACCCCACCCCAATTCAGTTTACTGAATAAATATATTGTTTAAATCAATGGACGACACAAGTTTAACATAGAAAAACTTTTAACATCTTCTTCTCAAGGATAACAAAGCCATAATTGGCCATATATATATGGAATCATCATTAGGTAGTGTTGAATTAAGTGTGTTGATATCATGACCCCCGGGGTAGGGCGGGTTCACAATTAATTATCAAAGTTTTACATAGGAATATACATGTATAGGGAAAATCTTTTAAAATCTTCTTCTCATGAACAAAAAATCCATGAATGATCATATTTATATGGAAGCATCCTCAGGTATTGTAGATTGAAATTGTTAATCCTGTGGGTAGGGCGGGACCAAATGTATATTGGGAAAAAAGCCAAAGAAATATGTCAGCATTCTTAGTGAGTGTAATTAATTCAAATCATACGTCCCCCCCTTTTTAGGGGAAAATTGGGACCACTTGACCACTTATTTAAGCTTTTCGATAGTGGATTGATTTTCGCTTTTTTCTAGCCTCAGTGCTCATGTGAGCGATTTTGCCCATGGGCCTCTTGTTTAAATTAGTAAGACTCATTTAAAGATTTTTTAAGGTTAGACTATTTTCTTCCTTATTTCAATCTTCACTGATGTGTCCGCGAAAATAGGATATTGCCACTTTCCACGAAGACCCGTTAAATGTACTGTGAATGCATTGTCATAGCTAAAAAGAACTCTCACTATTACAAACTGGTGGAGGCGATCGGGAAGTAAACAGGAGGAATATTCCATTAAAATAATGAGCTGTATTTTGGTTCTATCACACATCCCATTAGATCATTAATGCTGTTTTCGTATCAGTGAAAAAAACCAATCGTCAGACGATCAAGCTACTTAATGAAGAGTTTGGCAGGAAAATACGATCGCTGTTAATAAAATACCAAGTCCTATCTCTGACGATGAGTCGAACGGTACGAAAACAACCCCAGATAAGTTATAATAATAACTCTAGGAGTTTGGTCAGATAACGGAAAACTGCCCTAGACAAAAAAAAATATCCTACATCACTATCGGCATTTGTTGAACGTTTGCCGTATAATAAATGAATTGCCATTCATCCATCCATTTGCAATTAGTCTTTGAGAATATTCAGTATAGATGTCGGGGAATATAGTGCTTAGATCACAAGTACGTTATCGAAATTACTCTCAGTTCACTGATCAATCTGTACTTGAAATATGGGGCCATCAAATAGTACACCACCTCATAAGCACATTCAAACAATACAAAACAGAAGCAGAGCAAACAGGACCTCTAAGACATGCAAGGTAGAATCAGATGCCATGGAGAAGTAAGTTTCTCTTGTTGAACGCTAACACCCAGCGTGTGATCCTTGTTATGACCGGAGGAAAAAAGAAAACTTCGTAGACAACTCAGCGCGTAAATAATGACTCAACAATCAGTATGAAAAGCGTCAGTTAGCATTTAACTGTCATAATGATAGATTGGACATATTGACTTACTTTCATCGTATCGACCAAGGTATTAGCGAATGAAAACTTACTTTCGTTTGCTTCAACTCTTTTTATTTTATTTACGATTCGTCACTTTAACACCTTGTACAGTGTGTAAGATTAAAATATATGTGATTGAGATATTTAATTCTTTTATAGAATGAGTCCTTAAGAAGATGGTCTGTGGGATGAAACATTCGCGAAAACATGTAAGAAGTCAGGAAAATACGCAAAAAAGATTAGTAGAATTAACAGAGAGATACGACCATACACGGTGGTTCTTGGATACCTCGAAATTCCCATGGGTACCAATTACGCCCCGATATTAGCAGATCTATTTCTGTATTCATATAGGAGGCAAAATTTTATGCGTGAATAGAAAAAAACTTGCCGTGGCCTTCAACTCGACATGTAGATATATCGACGACGAATTGTCAATTACATGTATCCATTCTTATGTCGATACGATATATCCTGCGGAGCTTGAGATAAAAGATACCACAAAGTCTGACACCTCTCTTTCATATTTGGACATTTTACCTGAAAAAGACACAAATGGTTATCTAACAACTAAGCTCTATAATGACAGTGATGAACCACTTTTCTATTGTCAACTTCCCTTACTTATGTAGCGATATACCTTCATCACCTGCATACGGAGTTTATATACCTCAGTTGATTCGGTACGCATGAGCAAGCTCTACGTATGCAAAATTTCTAAAACGAGGTTAATTATTGACAAACAAGTAGATGAAACAAAAATATCAACTGTCTCGTTTAAAGTCATCAGTTCGTAAGTGCTATGGTCGATACAATGACCTTGTCAGCAAATACAATTTATCACCGAGTCAAATGCTGACTGACGTTTTTCAAACTAATTGTTAGTCCATTATTTAAACATTTAACTGACGGCGGATTTTTCCGTTATTTCCTAATCATGACAAGGGATGCTCACTCCTCCATGGCATCTGATCCCACCTCTGATGTTTTCGAGGTCCGTGTTTGCTCTACTCCTGTTTGGTATTGTTTTATGGACTTTTGATCTTGAATACTGTTCTGTTAATGAAATAGGTGCACAACGTCAATTCATATAAAATTCTGTTAACAATGTCAGTACATCAAAAATTCTATTAAAGTCTAATTATTTTTTTTCAATTAATTGCATGAGAGGAGTTTCGAACAAAAGTTGGGTACCCTAACCGCAACGAACGGAGGACACGGACATTCCCTTAGCTATACAACCCCGTGGAGTATAAAAATATTGTTTTCCGTGCAATTAGTACGACTCAGCGATAAATTGTATTTGAAAACATGGTCATTTTAACGACCATGGAATTAGCAAAATGTTGTTTTCAAACGAGTCAGTGAAATTACTCTCAATTACCGGGTATTTATCAGTAGCATATTCCTGTTGAAATTAAAAACTGAACGTAAGTTTAAAACTTCTCATAAGATTGTGGATCTCAAAGTGAGAAAATACAGGTGATGGTGGAATGTTACTTAATGATTAAAGAAACTTGACGATGAAAAGGTTAATGTCATCCTCTTTGACCAACAGTTTAGATGTTACATAAATGTGGTCATTTCTTGTCAATAATCAGTTAATGATCCAAAAATGTAACATATAGCAGACGTGTTGTGTCGTTTACTTCTTTGAGTGCACTTGGACATTGAGTGGATATATGATTGAAAGTCTATAGAGTTATTAACGAAACATCGTCGATAATCCAGTTTTGCGAGTTGAAGGCCGAAGCAAGATCGGGTTATTTTCTTTTCATGTTGAACTTTTAAAATAAAAATATTAAAACAGATCGGTTGATAAAAGAGCTAATCGGATTTGTTAAGCAGACTGAAGGAAGACTGCATAAATATTGTCAATGGGAAGAAATTCAGCATCTTCTAATACCAACTTTAGGGAAGAGTCCGACAAATGGTGTGGATGACCAATCACAAGATATGAATTAAAAGATATGAAAATTTACCGCAGTTGCGTATGAATGGGCCTGCTCTAAAAATGCAAAAGAGTAAAGTTTATAGTAGGAAAATTCAGGGAATAATATTTCAGGTATAGCCAGCTGTTTAACTTAAATTTAACCACATTTTTACCCATGGTTAGAGATACAAGATGTCTCACAATTTATAAAGCCAAAGATTTAGTATGTAAAAGTATAAGATTGACAAAATAGCACCAACAACCCACGCTAAAACTCAAATTTCAGAAGTGTACTTTTCAAAACGAGACGGATCCTCTGTCTCCTTTCTTACCTAACCTCATGCATTATGAATTAGGAAGTTTAAATCCACATGGAGATGCACATGATACATGTATAAGATTACAAAGAAAGGTGGGTTTTGCATATTTTCTTTACCTTATGTAGTAGTTTTTAAAACAATGAAAGGGGCATATAGTAGAGAAAAAAGCCAATGGTATTTTGCAAACGCACAAGAAAATTCTGTATCTTCATGATTTTCATTCATAGTGAAATACATAAATGTATCATCCGTTTCTTAAACTATTAATGTAAACGTTACATGTTTGAATGTGTAAAGAAACTCTTTTCTTTCATGAAATATACAACACTGTACATCTGGTTAAAAAACTTCCACGTATTTTAAATCTGAATTGTATGATTGACAGAGTTTCCGACGAATTCAGGGAAACAGATATTATTAACATTATCAAGAAGATTGATTGACTGGCTAATCGCATTACTGGATGTGAAAGCGTTCACAGGATACAGTTCTGAGTTCTGACACACGACAAGGCTGTTATTTAGTCCTTCTAAAGTGAGGACACTTCATCAAAACCGAGCCAATTTCTGCCAGTCATGTCTGCAGTAAGTAGACCGTCAGAATTCCTGTAGACCTTCATAAGAAGACCTTAGAACATCTTTATTATGGGTCTCTACATTTTTCATTTCTAAAACAGCTTTTGAAATTTGAAAAGAATGTCAAAACTGTTCAGAAAGATTTCTTGCATGTTCTAGATCTGCACCTTTACTTGCCTTACTTTCGGCAATCACTATGTACAATTAAAGACCTTTTCTACAAGACCTTTTCTACATAAGTCAAAACTGAATTGTGTTTGAATTGACAACAAGAAAAAAAAATATAATCTTAAAATGTAGTCTTATGTGTACAGTCGTAATTAACGGCCGAGAAAAGAAATTTAAACGAAATTGTTCAAATCCCTGCTCAGATTACGCAAGTTCAGCCATCTGAAATCAAACTGAATTAATTACGTTTTTATTATGATCATATGGGGACTACAAGATGCAAGCTGAAGATCGTATAACATATGTATAATATTTATTACTCATAGGAGATTAAAGCAGTTGTTAGCATGACAACCAGATGCTGCCCAATTGTGAATGTTAAGATGAAAGTAAAAAATACGACCAAAAAAATTAAAAAACACGAAGTTTTATTTAGAACAGTAAAATAAAACCAGATATTGAAAGTCTGTTAATGATTTCTGTTTATTGATTTCAGACATTCATTTATCTGTCCCACACGGGGATTTAAGCAATGTACGTGTCCAGTCACAACAGACGGACAAGGCCGTGCGTATGTCACATCGCTTTATCGATGAAAACCTCCATTCTTCTCTTCTCTGGATCAGCCCAAGTGTATGATATCTAACTTTACAAGCTCTGGCTTCATAGGACGCTATCATTTATCGATAACATTCCACAGAAAGAAATAGTACCATCTCTTTCCTGTTTTGGTCGCACAAGATATCAAATAAAAATTCTATTTTTAGGAGGATCAATTAAAAGGCGTTAGACTCGAACGGGGCATATTTTTCACAACACATGTTCTACGCATCTTTAATTAGTCAGAATTTAGTCAATGTTCAATAATATCTGTCCCATCAACCTTTAAAAAGACACAATGCACTGCAATATGACAAAGTTAAGATCTGACCTGATTGTCATAAGAATTCCAAAGGTCTTGCTAGGTCCCATTCAATGCTGGTCATGCTACATTGGGACGCTTTGTCAAACTCTACTGACTTGCCGGTAATATTCAATAAAACGACGGAGTTATAAATAGCGAAAATCTGATGTACGGCAATTAGCATTTAAACTTGATTGCTGGAATCATTTCAATGCGTAAAGCATTAAATTTTGTTGTTGCAAAACGGAAAGATAAAAATTTTGATCTGTGTATCATACAAAGACAACATTGATACAATGACCGTTTTCTGATATGGATGGGGATTATTTTGAAGGTAATTTTTTTCTTCATGTTTTTAAACTGTAATCGACCGAAAATTTGTGTACACCGACAGAACTTTTTCCTTAACTTTTTACCAATGTAGAAGAATTTTTTGTAAGGTTGTGTGCTGTCGTATTGTAGTCAACTATAGCTTTTATCACTGTTCTTTTCAAGTACATGCATTTTTTCCCTGAATATAGATTTTATCATTTTAGTCAATCTTGGTTGCTCAGATTTTGCTATACTTTTAACATGTTTAAGAAGAATTATTTTTATTGAAATTGTCAATAATTTTAAAAAATAAATTATTTTCGGATTTCTTTATTATAAAATATCACCAACATATTATAAACTCAGTTGTGATTTTTCAAAGATATTGCTACCACGGCTAACTTGCTCGTAATGTTTGTATTGCAAGTTTAGATTTACCACTGTTTACAATTCAGTGCGAACACTCTAATACATAATCGCCTTTTTAAAATACGACAGTTTATTGAAGTTTGTGTAATGAACAAGGTGTATGAAATTTTAAATGCCATCTTTAAAAAAGAAAGATTCAAATTTCAAGTAGGTTGACGGAAAAAAAGTAAATGCTTTTGCTCCGTCACTGAGAAACTCTTGTCAAGTAATTTTGGCTGTGTATTCTTTCTGTGCAGACTCATTGTTCAGAAGATCGGTCGGAGGTTTGTTTGACAAATGTTTACATATCTCCCCCTGAACAAAGATTTAATGCATCTGTTACAGGAAAAAATCCCCAATAAATGAAGATCCACGACCCAGAAAAAACACCCCTTAACATAACTTAAGTCGCTACCGAGATGTTCACAAAGAGAAGCAGAATTCATTCAGTGTTCGTTAGTGAATGTATTTTACTATGAAAAGAACATAAAATCAAGCTATTGAAGTATGGAGTGCTAATCGGACACTGCTGTGCCGATTCTTAAGTTTTAGAGTTTTGTAAATAATCTGATGATGTTGCGACATTTTACACTTTTTCCTAATCTATATCTTCTCTTTCTCAATAAGACTAGAGACAAAATATCTTGACGAACTAAAATTTTTATAATTGCGATTGAAAAAAAATTGTGGGATTTCAATGGGTCATAAGATTCCATGGCGAGTTGATAAAAATGTTTCTTAAAAATTCATTTTTACTCCAGATTTTATAAGATTGACACCACTTTTTAGCGCGCCATTATATTTTGTGATAAATATCAAGTGCAGTAAGGTTAAAGTAAATGAAACTAGGGCGGAGTGGACTGGGGAAGTTGATCTTATGGTACCGTCCAGCTGCCCATCTATCTGTCAGTCTGTCCGCCAAACGCATCCCTCACATGTAAATGTTTAAAAATATTGAACCGATTTTCTTTTTGCTAGCGAGTGTACCTTAATGAGTAACAGACATGTACTTCAATCATATATTTACTGTAGACACAGTTTGGAATCTCTTTTCTGCTACTGGACATTTTAAGCGAGCCAAACTGGTTGTATTATTTAATTTATTTTAGGACCCAGATGCCTTTAGCTAATCTTTTCGAAGATTGGACATTAAATTGAAAAAAAAATAAGGAAAAGTTTGAAGATGTATTTAATGTTTTTTTTTTTAATCTTGCAATACGCAATATAAAAACCTCTTCTGAGCGCTAAAGTCGCCCGCGTGGCGCAGTGGTTGGAGCTGCAAAGTAAGGAGTTGATCCTTAAGTCGCGGGTTCGAATTCCACTGTGGGACTTGGAGACCGGTTCTTCGGATGAGACCGTATAAACCAATGCCCGTGTCGCAGTAGGTGCTGGCACAAAAAAAGATTCCTCTCTGCTAAATGACCCTGACTGCCGAGTACAGAACAAAACTTGTAGCTCGATCTTCATCGGCAAGTGGTGGCGTCTCCATATGAGTGAGAAATTCTCGAGAGGGATACAGAAGGAGATAACGAATGGTATTCAAGATCAGAAGTCCATAAAACAATACAAAATAGGAGAGAGCAAACACGGACCTCCAAAACATCGGAGGTGGGATCAGGTGCAATGGAAGAGTGAGTATCCCCTGCCGACCGGTCACACCCGTCGTGTGCTCCTGGTCATGATCGGGAAATAACGGGAAAATCCGTCGTCAATTCAGTGTATAAATGATAGACTAACAAATAGTATGAAAAAAGTTAGTCAGCATTTGACTCAATGATACATATAGATTGTATTTGCTAACAAGGTCATTGTATCATTGTACCAAAGACCTAACGAAATGATTACTTTAAACGAGACTGCTGAAATTCTTGTTTCATCAACTTGTCTGTCAATAATTTACCTCGTTTAAAAAATCGTTCGTACATAGAGCATGCTCTTGTGTCTCGAATCAACGGAGATAATAGTATAAACCCCGTATGCAGGTGATTTTTGCACTTGCACATATCGGCCATCGTAGATGAAGGTATATTGCAGCATAAGTAAGGGAAGTTGACGCTAAAAGAGATAAAGTCATCACGTTTATCATAGAGCTTGGTTGATAGATAACCATTATCGTCTTTTTAAGTAAAATATCCAAATATGAAACAAATGTGTCAGACTCTGTGGTATCTTTTATCTCAAGCTCCCCAGGATATATCGTATCGACATAAGAATGGAAATTATCATTATTTATTGACAAAACGTCGTCGATATATCTATTTGTCGAGTTGAAGGCCACAGCAAGTGTTTCCTTCTTTTCAATCTAAGCTTCAAAACTGTTTTGAGGTGTAGAGTACGAGCAATCAGGACGGGGATTATTTTGAAAATGCTTTAAAAAGTCTTCATTTTTACCATAGACTTCAAGCAGAGAAATTGCGCCTGTGTTTTAATATGAACAATTGACCTTTTCTAAAATGCCTAAAGCTAAGGTAGTGCTAAGTTCAAAATATATTAAAACACACCTATTAAATCTTTTCAAATAACCGACTATCTGTATACTAATATTTCTCTGAAAATATGGCACTCTTTTCTTCCTGGTCGATAGATTGAAACCCTCTTAGGGGATAAGTTGACATATTGTAATAAGCAAGTTCTTAAAAATATTTTTTCACAACTATATGGAGATTACGCATAATAAAAGATTGCACAAATTGTATAAACGGCAATTAAAAAAAATAATATAACCTTCAAGGATTTTTAAAGGCCAAAATACATGTACGGCTGATGTATCATCAATTTGGCATTAAACAATAAAATTATCAATCATTAATAATAACGTTTGGTCGCCCCGCGTGGCGCAGATGTACATCTAAGAGCGCCTGCTCTAGTCGCAAGCAAAATTTAGGAACTGATTCTTAGGTTGTGGATTCGAATCTTCTCCATTCGATGTGGGGACTGGTACTTCGGATGAGAACATACATGTACAAACCAAGGTCCAGTGTCACAGTAATTGTGGCGTGTAAAAGATCTCTCGCTGCTCAATGGTCCTGAATGCGGAGTATAGGACTGGTATAGATTTGCAGCCCTTTACCGCAAGTGATGGCGTCTCCATACAAGTGAAAATTCTAGTGAGGGGCTTTCATAACAAACAATAAACTATTTATAAATAGTTTCAAAACGTATAATTTTTTTAATCAGGTCATGATTTGTATGTAATGAACTTGTGCGTTTTATTACTTGTGCACGTGTGTATTATTGAATGATAACTGGAAAATCAAGGTGCATAAATTATAACATGAGCAATTCCTTTCAAATATACATTTCTTATAGCCAAAGATTTATCCACGTTTTGTCCAAGGATAACTTAAATTATTCATCCTTAAAAATATGGACTTGAAAGCTTATTTAGAATTTGGATTAATTTATTTCTGTTGTTGCGTTTTTACAATGCGATTACACTCTTACACAATGTCTTAAATGATTTTTCACACGTTCAAAATTAAAGTATTATATAGGGTGCTAAAATTACCTTAAAACGTGTCCTTAATTTCAACTTGCTCCAAAATCTACTCTTTCATTGAATAAACTTATTTAGAAAGGGGATATGTAAAACCTCTACATGTACATGTACCTAGTAGAGAGTGTAAACCGTTAACTGAGAGGTAAGTTTTCAATGCCACAGAATTTAATTCTCATGCTTTATTGTCAATATTTTAAAACAACTTTTCAAAAAAAATTTTTATAAAATCCAGTTTACATTACTAACAAATATTTTTTCCAAAGAAATATCAATACTTGTAGTTTAATGATAGGACCTACAATCGCTTCTGTATTCTTAGTTTGGGCGGATAAACACATTGGCTGCATGACAGATAATGCAGTCTTCGACAGTCAGTATCAGGCTGACAGTATGACAGTGTAACTCTCTCTTATCTATTGTTAACAAATTAAAATCAGGGAAAGAATGACAAGAATAAGAGATTGGCCGGACTCCAGTTCTCTCAGTGGGATTCGAACCCGCGACGTAGGGAACAACTCATTACTCTACGACTTTAGAGCAAACACTCTATCCACAGCGCCATCATACCGTGGGGGGAAAGGGTTGTTGTTTAAAATTCCTGTCAAGAATTTTTCACTAATATTGGGATATTACCAATATTGCTGGTGGAGGGCTGCAAATCTTAACCAATGTTAAGCATTCAGAGCCATTGAGCATTGAGGGATCTTTTAAGTGCCAGCATCTACTGCGACACGGGACTGTGGTTTACAAGTCTCGCGTGAATGACTGGTCCCCACATCCCGCAGTGAATTTGAATTTGCGACGTAAGGATTACATCCGCAACTCTTGAGCAGACGCTCAAACCACTGCGCTACGATAGAGACGTGACCATACACCAGCGACGGGCTTCAAATTCTGACCTTGACTCGGCACTCAGAGAAATTGAGCAGTGAGAGATCGTTACCGTGCCAACGCCTGCCGTACCACTGAGCCTCTGTTTTGAAAGATCTCGTCCGAAGGTCCCGCAACTTTCTCTTCAAAGTGCCGAGCGCCTGGCCAAAGAACAGTTGCTACCCTTTTTGTTATCGACTTATGTCATTCATGCCCGAGATTCAAACTCCCGATCACGAAGCGAGTGCCCTACCGACTGAGGTACTACCACGGATATATTGATTGACTGTATGTTGTTTTAACGTCCCTCTCGAGAATTTTCACTCATACATGGAGACGTCACCGTATGCCTGTGAAGGGCTTCAAATTTAGACCTATACTTGGCACTCAGGGCCTTTGAGCAGTGAGGGTTCTTTATCGTGTCAATGCCTACCGCGACATGGGATCTACGTTTTTAAGGTCATATCCGAAAGTCCTGTGACTTTCACTTCTAGTGCCGAGCGCTTGGCAAAGGAACAGTCACTATCTATGTTTACGTCTGTAGGTTGACGCGGCTCAGCGAACGAGAATCGAACCCGGGCGAACGCTATACCACTAGGCTACTGTGACCGGTACCACGTATATAAGAAATCTTTTAACTCCACGACAACAATCTGGATTAGAAAATTTTTTCTCCCGATTGATAGAAATCAGCCACGACGCATCGTTTTTGAAAGTGGGGGGCCAGCCAGAGAAAATTTTTTTTTGATTTACCTGGAAAGAATAAATAGGAAATTGTCCAAACTCGAAAGTCCTACTTCATGGGGTGGGGGGTGGGTTAGAGGCCAACTTTTTCAACTTCTTTCGGTACCAATTTCCCTGCTTTCTTTACTACATTTTCCTTGATATTAACTTAGTGTACTATAAAGGGGGGGGCAACCAGTTTTTCAATGAACATTTCCAGTAGTAAAAGTAATGTTGGCAAAAAAAAAGTAGGGGGAAGCCCCCCCCCCTTGGTCCATCCTATTGATACGTGCCTGGAAATAGAAGATAATGAGCTGATCTGAGGGTTTTGGGTCGATTGGGCACTTCAAGAAGCCCGGAGGGGCAAAAGGAAGTTATGATATAAAATTTTAATTGCAAAAACTCAACTCGAAAGCTTCTTGAGATTTCGCCAGGAACTGAAAGTTTAGCACTCACAGAATATATAAATTTACGACCTTAAACTTTGGACCATAAATAGGGGGTCTTTCTTGGGCCATAAATACACTACGTATAGGGAGCTTCTCGAGATTTTGAATTGATGATTTTGATTCAAAATCAATGGGGGTCTCCGTTAGGCCATAGGGAGTGTAATTGTTTTTACTGCAACAGCTCGAAAGATTCTCGAGATATCGCGTGGAAACGAAAGTGCTACAGACAGAACTGCAGACAGATACTTAGTAAAATAACAAATTTATATCTCAAGAAGCTTTCGAAATTTTCCAATTAAATTTTTTACCATTACTCCCTATAGCCTTTTCCTGCCCTTCTTTAAGTGCCCTCCTTGGACCCCCCCCCCCACATTTTTCTTCTCTCAGCCTAACACAATTGAGAAATGCCAAATTTGGTGGGATTACAACTCCTCTTAAAAGGCGTTATAAAACAGTTCAAAGCCGTTTAATTTGGTATGAGACCTTTTTGTCATCTTTCAAACGGTTTGCTCGATAATTATCCAAGTTTAAATAAAAGTGTCCAAGGTCCATTGGACCTCTATGTTTAAAGACACCAGTCTTGAGTTAATAAGCTCCAACCAAGGGTATTTACAGGGGATTACGAATTAAACAATTTCGCAGGAGACATAAACATTTTTAAAATAACAACAACAACAAAAAAATGAAAATGTATACATTTTTCCGGCTAGATTGAAGAGAAAGATGAATCAAGATTTAAACTGCGTGACCAAATCATGGGGTTTGACTTTGGATGTGAATTTTCCGAATTTAGAAGTTTAATTGTTTATTTTATTGAATTCGAAGCAAACAATTTGCAGCTACGTTCCAGTAAGAGAGATTGTGAAAGTTGTCTTTTATTTTCAATATATGACCAAGATTGCCCTTTTCCGAAGCGAATATCTGCGGTACGAGGTATGAATTTTACAATTTTGGTAGAAGATGCTGTTTACTTAAAGAAATTAGTTTGTCTGCTTTGTATTAAATAGAAGGGAAATAATTTTAAAAACATGTTTGTTACAATAAGCTAATTCAGAGAATCTATGTCACTTGCCTAAGGAAAAAAGGGCGTGTGTAGATGTAAAATTGGGGAGGGGGAGTTGGGTTCGTAAGACAAATAAGGAGTAGGCGGAACAATAGGGAGTTGTGGTGTAAAATTGCATGCAAATGCTTCTAGAGATATTGCTCGGAAATGAAAGTTTACACACAAATAGAATGTATGAATTTTTACCTTAAAGTTTTACCTTTTTACCTCAAAATCAACAGGGGTCTTCTTTAGGCCATAGGGAGTTGCGATATAAAATTTCGCTGCAAAAGCTTAAAGGCTTCCAGAGAAACGAAATTGTGACAGACAGCTCGTCCTGAGATCAGGAGTTGTTATACAATATTCATTTTCTATTGTATGCAAACAGTATGATCTTACGTTAGGTGCAGCAGAAATTGGCTTAAAAAAGCTTAAACTTCTGATCTCCGTTTAAAGATTCCATTCTACATAGATTCTAAAAAAATTTCACTTTTGAAAGGCATTAAAGGTATTGTAACGTTTGTCTCTTTTATTTCGCATTGACTCTTACTACACAATGGTATGTTGGTGTTTTTTTTTTTCAAAAAGTTCTGCCGCCTTTAGCTACAGATACCCTTAAACTGTAAACTGACATACACCTACATATATCAAGTCGTATTAATTTTGGATGTTGTAGTTCGTGGTTTGCACTTTTTCAAAAGCTTTGTACGTACATTAGCCCTACCATGTACACGAAGGGAAAAAAATCAACAATAACAAAGTTTGCATGCTAAATAACTTTCTGTTCATCATGGAAAACTAAAATGACCTAAATCATATGTACAGTGTAGCTGCTTAAAAAAAAGAAAAAGAAATTTTCAGTTTCATTTGATGCAATTTTTTCTTGTGATTCTGTCGCCGGCGTGGCGCTGTACTTAGAGCGTCTGCTCTAGAATCGCGAAGGACTCAATCCTTACGTCTTGGGTTTCAAACCATCTGGGGGACGTGGAAATCAGTCCTTCGGATGAGACCGTATAAACCGAGGTCCCGTGTCGAAGTAGGTGCTGGCACGTAAAAGATCCCTCACTGCTCAATGGCACTAAGTGCCGAGTACAGACAAAATTTGCAGCTCTCCACCGGCAAGTGGAGGCGTCTCCATATGAGTGAAAAATTCTCGAGAGGGACGTTAAACAACATACAATCAACCAATCTTTTGGATTGTTTTGTCAATTTCTTAATAGATTGAAAGTCTTGAAAAATTGTTATCACCAGCTGAAAATTGTATTCCTTGCTAAATATATCTTTTCAAACAATGAAATAACTGAAAAGGTTCACTTCATATATTTTCTACCAATCTGTAAATAAGGTTATTATACTTGCAAGATTCTTTACTTTTAAAATGTTTCAGAAATACTGAGAAAATACAGTACTTCTTAGATGGTCGCCTGCGTGACGTAGTGTTCAGAGCGTTTGCTGTACAGATTCACAGATATAATAAGAGTTGACTCTTACGCCGTGCGTGCGAATCCCGCTCTATGATGTGGAAACCGGCCCTTTTAACCAAGGTCCCGTGTTGCAGTAGGTTCTGGTACTAAAAAGATCCCTCAATCACGGCTTAATTGCCCTGAGTGTCATAATTATGCGTCTTAATTTGCAGGCCTCCACCGGCAAGAGTAGCTCCTTATGAATGAAAAAATGTCTGAGAAGGGCGAAAAACAACAAACAAACAAATATTCCCCAGACAAAATCTTAGTTTTTCTTTTATTAAAGAATGTCGCCTGTTCAAAAAAGGACATCTGTAGAAAAAGATAGTCTGCTGATGAATGATTAGTATGTATCTTTCCAAACCGAATTGGATATTGTATATCTGCTCAGATCCTTCTCTGCCTAGCCATCGAATAGGTACTGTACGCATTGGCGGATCCAGAGGGGGGGTTCCGGGGGTTGGAACCCCCCCTTTTTTTGCCAAGTGGAGAGAGAGAGAGAGAGAGAGAGGATAAATATTTGTACGTCTAACTAATGTATTGAATAGATAGATTCTCACACATTTAGTTTCCTCCATTCACTTTCACTATTTCTTTTTTTTTGAATGAGAGATTGGTAGAAAATATTCTGCTTATTTTTATACAGCTTATATATGATATGTAACATGCGAGGTTTAATATGGTATTCCCGCGATCTTTGGCCGTGTTGGCTACATACGTACCGTTTTTTTATCATATCTTTCGAAGGAACTAACATGTAACGCTTTGTTTTAAACCCCACCCGCACCCCACCCCAAAAACTTTTTCAAATTCTAAACTAGAATTCTTTGTACTCTTCGGAAATGCTGCAAATCCATTCAATTTCAAGGCTTCGGTAGTTTTTTGAATTGTGTTAGGTTTTTTTCGGACTGGGGGTACCTTCTCAAAGAAAAAAGGGACGTAAAACAAAGTTATTATTTACCACAAAGATAGGCTTCGGAACCGAGGGTGCTAGGGATCTTAGCCCCCCCTTTTTTTTGGCAAATATATATACATAGTATAGGCATTGAAAATTGGGGTTTACCTTTTGTTGGCTTAGCCCCCCCCCCCTTTAAATTTACTTCCGACGCTATCATATACACAACCTTAGATCTTTCCATACATGAATGTGAAATACAGAATCTTTGCTTGAGAGTGTGTCCGGGGGGGGGGGGGGGGGGGGGGGTTAGAGGGTCACAAGCTTGGAACCCCCCCTTTCAAAAATTGCTGGATCCGCCCCTGGTACGCGTGTTTCTAATTCCACCTGGCAACGTATTCACGCACAACTTATTGTCTTCACTTTTTATGCGATTTTAATTTTCTCTTGAAGTTTAAAATAACCGACTTTTTATCCATGTTGTTTCTGCATCAGTGAAAAGAACAATGTAAGGATTACTTTGTTATCATTAATGTTCAAAATTCACAAGTAACAACAACACTTTGATTCATACCTGATGCATTTTTAGAATAAAAGAAAATCTATGTGACAATATTTGTTTACTGTGTATGTCTTGGGTCACATGGGATTTTTGTCGAAATAAATAAAATAAAATACATGTAAAAACGTGTTCGTTTTAAGTGTTTTACTGTATTTATTATTCATGGTGGTGCGCTTCCTAAAACATATGCCATTTTAATATCACCACATTTGTATGAAATGAACAATATATACAAACTGATTTTCAAAATACAATCTTAAACAATTTTCTATTATCTGTAAATGTTCATGTTCCACGGTTGATAGTGTTACTGAAACATTTTCTTTAACTGAAAAATTCATTAATTTATCCAGGTTCAAAGAAGAATCACTCATTGGTATTTTAGGGGACTTAATTTTAAAAATATACTACTTTTGTACAAAATTCTAAAATTTTATCAAAATATAAGACTTCACCTTTTAAAAAAATATTTAAAAGAAAGATTTATAGTAAAGAAATATTTTATTTGACAATCACTGAGAGTAGACAAAAATAGCATTCCATGAAGATTATAATTACTATGTAGTTTAACAGTTCTCAGTTTGAGTCGATATGAACCGAAGTCTTGCATTGTCCACTTGGAATTAAAACTAAATGTATTTACAGTCCTAAGAACAGCATTTGAATCTCCAGCCAGATAAATTGGCAATCAGGTCCAATCGGATTAAACTCCTTTTGTATGATAAAGCACTTATTAAAATGTCAGTGCAGTGTTAAATCGCAAGATCAAGGTAAAATTAAAAAAAAAAAAAAAAAAAAAAAACTACAGTCCTAAAATCGACATTTCAATCAATCCCAAGTAACCAGCCAGATAAATTGGCGACCAGGTCCAAATCGGATTTTTAACTCCTGTGTATTATAAAGCGCATTAAAATGTGTGATTTATAGCAGGATCAACCTAAAATATTACATAACGTGTGTTTAAAGAATTGGATAAAATATGTTAATCTGACCTAATCTGTTCAAATATACACATGATTAGTTCACTAATAACTGACGTATCTAAACGAAGAAATTTAAATGCAGTATGCCAGCCCAATCTTAAATTGATGCTGGCAAGCTAAGGATTTTTGTAATTATATGAGGAGAGAAATAGACAAGAAATCATTTGCAAGCCGAGATGGGTATATTAAAATAACATTCATCAAAATATGAGACCTTGCTGTCACTGATTCATTAACCATAGTCCACACTGTGCAGTTGTGCAGGTTTGAGAATATGTAACATGCAACTGAAAACTAATTCAATTATCAAAAATAATTTAATCGATTGAACCGATTAATTGAAATGTTGAAGTGTCAATCGATAAAAGGCTTGACTTGTTCATGCATTTTCCAGCAGCAAGTGATACGACTTTCTCTTTGTAGAATTATCAATTGAAGTGGCTTAGCTGTTTGCAAGCTGTATTTTTTAGTGGGTTTCGGTGTTCGTTTTTTTTTTATTTCATGATGTACGTGATTTATTATGTATTAAAAAATGGTAGGTGAGCATTCAGATCAATAGATTCCACGTCTTTTTTGCTTCATCAAAACTTGTCTTTTGTTTGGCTGCATACATTTTTTTTCGATAAGGCATTAGTCGTACATTTCGCTAATTCCATTTAGCTGTAAAATATATACATGCATCTCTGTCCTTGGATAAATAGATATTAAATTTTGCAACTAGGTCGGTCATTTATGTGCAAAGTCCTACAGTATGGTATTAGACCAGTTAAAAAGACTACATGTATTAACATTTTTTAAATACTTTCTACTATGTGGGCAGACATGAAAATGCTGTAAATTTCAAAAAAGGATATAATCTGCTTAACCTTCTTTTGTGTTATTTCGATTCTTAAGGGCTGATGGTTTCAAAACTCAACACAACTACTTTTACACTGCATATAGTATACGACTTAAGGTCGATAGTTTTGATCAAATTGCTCTACCTTAATCTGATTTCTTTGGATGGAGACCAGACCCTGGTCGATACCTAGGTACTTGGGTAAATGGAGGCTTGGTAACATCCTCTCTGAGTCAATACTCCTCGTGTCTATTCCTGGGGACCACCGACAATATAGAGCAGAGAGTAAGCAGACCCGCAGGTGATATGCTGGCTGTCCTCTAGTTTGCCGCTACACGTTCGTATTGTATTGCCAGTGAAGCGAATTCTGTAAACTTCCGAAAAAAATCAAGTTTGTCATAAAACCCAGTGAACTGAATACATCTTTCGGCACTTTGTAGTATTCTCGAGATTCAGCTTTCAGACACATTAACTATGGCAAGCTGTTTTACTATTTATTCGAAATGCAGAGAACATTTATTATTAAAGGAGGTATCCCCCCCAATGTGATTTTTTTTTTGCATAAAAAAAAACAACTTTTTCGATAGACATATCTACATTGTTTGAGAGACATTTTAAAGAAGTGTCTGATTCCCCAGAGTTGACCTTAGTATACTATTGATATCAAGCAGAACTATTGCTATTTTTCTTAATAAGCTCTATTATGAAAACAAGAGGCCCGTGGGCCTTATAGGTCACCTGCCTATCATTCAACAACGTTCAAATGATTATGATGATTGAATTTGGTTCACGTTTTAAGCTAAATGCTATGGCATTCACAATTTTGAAAGAGGCACCATTGCTAATCATAACCATACACTTAGCAATTGTTTAGTTTGGTTACTTAATACCCATAGGCAGGGTAGGGGAACAAAATGCATTTCAACTAATCAGTAATATTCAGCAATAATTAGTAGTGCCCCTACCACACATGAACCCCTGACCCTAGGTCCACACATTGCACAATTTTTGAAAAGGCACCATTGCTTATCAAAAATGTTTGATTAATACCAAGGAGCAGATTTGAAATAATTAATTCGTTTTCAGTATATAAGTAGAGCCCCCCCCCCCCATGGTACCTATGACCCAGGGGCCTTGAAATTCACATTTCAGGAAGAAGGGCCCATGCTCATCATAACCATATAGGTAGTTCATCTGCTTATTACCTAGAAGCATAGAAGACTGAAAGATATTTATATTCACTCTATAATTAATCACTAGAGCCCCGCCCTAACACCAGAACTCCTAACCCTGGAGCCATAAAATTCACAATTTTAATAGAGGCATTCTTGCTCATCATAACTATGTACTTAGTTGGTTCATTTAATACCCAGAAGCAGAGAGGAAGATTTTCAAGGAAGTAATGCATTTTCACTATATAATCAATAGAGCCCCGCCCTAACACCAGAACCCCTAACTCTAGGGCTATTAAATTCACAATTTTGGAAGAGGCACTCTTGCTCATCATAACTATGTACTTAGTTTATTTAATACCCAGAAGCAGAGAAGAAGATTTTCAAGAATTAATGCATTTTCACTATATAATCAATATAGCCCCGCCGCAACACCAGAACCCCTGACCCTGGGGCCATTATTAATGGAATTATTGAATTTAATAAATTCACAATTTTGGAAAAGGCACTCTTGCTCATCATAACTGTGTACTTAGTTGGTTTATTTAACACCCAGGAGCAGAGAAGATTTTCAGAGAAATAATGCATTTTCACCATATACTCTATATAGCTCCGCCCTCGCACTAGAACCCCTGATCCTGGGGCCATGAATTTCACAATTTTGGTAGAAGACTCAGTGCTCATAACAATCATGCCAGCAGTTTGACTGCTTCATGCCCAGGAGTAAAGAAGACGATTTTTAAAGATTTCATTAATTTTAGTGGTTTTGGCCCCACCCCTCAGGCCCCAGGTGGGCGGGGACCATAAAATTCACAATTTTTGTTCCCCTTTATCCATAGATGCTGTATACCAAATTTGGTTGAAATTGGTTTAGTGGTTTCAGAGAAGGAGCTGGAAATGTTCAAATGTTAACACACGACGACGGACAAAAACGGATAGCAATAGGTCACCTGAGTGACTTAGGTGAACTGAAAAGCAATATTTCTGGTAGTTACATGTAACCTTGTCAAAATTTAATTTTTTCTGTTTTTAGGAATAGCTCTTACCTCTTATTATGATATTTTATTTTGATGTCTTTGAAAATACTAAGGATACCAATTGGGCCTAAGGCATTGTGACGTAGGCAACGCAGGTTATACATGAAAATAATTTTTTATCCAATCAAATGACGGGTTACAACCAAAAGTATAGTAAAATAATTTATTCAATCAAATAACGCGTTTTAACTAAAATTAAAATCAATAGTTCTAAATGACAGTCTGGTTCCCTGTCCCGTTTTTGCTTCATGTACTCTGCGTCACTGCCTTGGCAAGGATGAGCCAGGGGACTAGGCTATAAATGGCACAATGAATTCTCGAGATATCTTGATTTCAGAATAAATAGTGAAACGGTTGCCATAATTAACAGCCTGGCAATTCAGCAAATGTTCAATAAAACACTTGAAAGTTTTCCTTTTCCTTGCATTTACAGCCACAGCACAGTATTTCAGCACTAATACACCTCCCATTGTCTCAAGCCTCGGTATGGTGCCCGCATAAACTTCTGAATGGGAGATGATCGTATATTTTGACCATAGTTAGCGACAATGATACCTCCGTAGTTGTAGTCACATCTCAAGTTACATTGATATAAAAGAGCAAGTGCCATCTTATGCATAAAATGGCCCTATACTTATATCAATTAATTAACTATCACCCTCTTTCCATTTTCATATATCAAAATAAAGTAGACACTTGGTGCTTTCATGTTCTATATTGAAATTTCATTTTGAGAATCCAAATATTTGAAAACAGGCTTTGAGAAATTGCAATGTTTTTGAAATTTGCAGAAAATATACGTATTTGACTACCTTCAACAAAGAATTAAAATATGAGCACAGCCCACGATCCAAAAAATAAAACATGTTTTATGATCTTCAGAAATAGGCCTTTCATTATGTATTGGCATATTTTGGATCAGAGGTTGTGCTCTATATGAAATATTGAAAAAATGCTTCAACTTTAGGTCATTTTCAAAGGAATTTACAGGATATGAGGAAAATGACGCATTTTATGACGTCATAATGCATTGACTAGATGTGAAATTACGTCACAATTAATAGACACATGGTCACCAACAGTCCAATACTGCATTTGCAACCCAAACTGAGCGGTTTTGAATTTTCAGCAATTCTCAGGGCCAAATAAGGCCCAAAGTGGCTCTACCTCTTTGTTTGACAAAAAGAAGTGCATATAATAGACCAGTTGAATTTAACAGTTTAAGGAAAACAACACTGAATGAAGTTGTCTTTTACTTGTGTTAGGTCTATTACCCACACTGTATAGTTAGATCATCGATAATAAATTGTAAATAAAAACAAAAAAAGCATAGCCACACAGGTGGTCTAGCATCACAAGAAGTGAGTATTCTCCAGATAGAATGTACATTAATTTTTTCTGAAGGTAAACCTCCAGGCGGTGTTCATAGAGTAACCCTGATTTTATAAGACGAGCGTTCAGAGTTTTCAGAAATGGGTTAACTTTATCTACTGAGCACCATTGGTCTCATACTGTGCTCTAACTTATGAATAAATTTCCAATCCATAATGCTATAAACATTAGTTTTGAAAATTATTACATCTCTCTGCATTCCTAGCATTCATATCAAAGTTTACATGACTTTGCTTTAATGCTTAATGTCTTGTAATGTTTTTGTGACTGGAAAAGAAACTAATGCATCTGAATTATTTTATAAGAATTATTTCCATCGTTTCCTAGTGACTTCAAAACGCGATACAATGTGTAACTGTGCAATGGTTATTGAATAATACCGCAGGAATAATGAATTGCCCCATTCAACAGTTGTACAAACTAGTGAACTATTAAGATGGCTTGCTCTGCAGCTCACATTCTCAAATATCGAATTTCCCTCTAATCTTAAAATGGTTAAAGATTTGCGACCAAAAGAGTACAGAAAATAATGATCCATCGTAATAAGAATTCTATTGAATTTTGAAGGATTTATGCCTTATTTTAAAAGGACTTTTTAAAACGTCTTCCTCTAATTATAAGGTATGCATTTTTCTATATCAAAAATATTCTGCGTCATTTGATAAAATATCTTTTAATTTCACGTGTAACTCTAAGAAAAGAAACAAGCACATTTAAAGTTATCAGAACTGCAATGATTTTCCTTATATAAGAAAAATCCCTCTAATTTTCTGCTAGATTTTTTAATTCAAAAGAAACTGAAGATCCTTGAATCTCTCCTTTGACATTTAATCGACTGGTATAATTGCCGATAGTTTTTGAATACAATCCCAAAAATGATCAATACAGTCGGTCCTTGGCAGATCTCTCAACTCTTGGAGCATTTATAACGTCAGGTGCATACACTGTACATTATCGTATTTCTAAATTTTTATTTCTAATTGATCGGATTCAATTTTCGAAATAGACAGTTGTAAGCAGTGTATTTTTTTTTTCACAAAAATCATTGATTGATTTGCGCATATAAAAATAGCATTCTTAAGTGTTATATTAAATTTTTAAAAGGTGCTAGTCGTGATACTTTTTCATGTACTTCAGGTGATAGAATAACGTAAATTTCATGTATATGGGGTCCATTCTACGCATGTTTCACATCAAAGATGTGTTAGAACAGAACAAAAAAGTTAACAAAAAAGTTGTTGCGCAAAATAGGTTTCCATACTCCTTCATCCTTTAAATTACTGGTGTTATAAAATCAATTCTCATTCCTTCGAATTCTATACCGACGGATTCAGACATATTTTTGCCATATTCTATTTTTAGGCGGGAAAAACTATAAAGTTTTGATGTTCTTTCCTCAGAAATTGTGTCAATTTCTACCCTGTTTTTATTGTTAATCGATATGTACATTGTAGACCGTACTCTATACGTTTGATGAGTTCGCTCTCTACCGATAGTTCCAAACTCTCCGAGTAAAACTTTTATGTTTCAGCGTCTGGCTAAGGTACATGTCTATTGCGGGTTATGTTGTGGTTTATAGGTACCACAGGGCTGTATGCTTAACGTTTTAGAATTTCCCCAGAATGTTGACGAGCTCTATTACTATCAGGAGGACTGCGGTTGAGAGTAATTGACATTGACACCTGATGATTGTTAATTACATTAGAGGAGTCAGTAGCCAGAAAAATAATTCCCGTCTATTTCTGGAGGAGAGAGTGTTAAAGAGAATAAGGGGTCAAATATGATGTGAGCCAAGTGGATAATGTTTTGGTAGATCGGAGAATCTCATTTTTATTAATTTTACTGTATATTTTTTGATTCCTATACCTGTTATAATATTGCTTTTTCATTTTTCCTTGGCAGGCCATTGTTAGACAACTTCAAAGGAAGTATTAGAACCTATCCGTTTGACTAAGAAATAATGAGTTACATAATTTTTGTTTTGTCTTGCTTTGTTACAGGGGAAAAGTTTTTGAATCAATATTTCCGATGAGAACTTGGGTTTATACCTGAAGGAGAGAGGAAAGGCATCTCAGAAAATTGTTTGCCGGAACATGTTTCAACCAAATCAAAGTAATGGATCTCTACTTTCACTTATAAATAATGAAAATTCCGTTCTGTGTGTATTTTATTGTATTTGTGATTTCCTTGTCTAACGTGGTTCGTCTGTATGTTTGTGAGAAAACAAATATAACTGTTGGATATTTAACGGTTGACAAAACTGACAAATACATCCGGAATCGACAAGGGAGGATTATTTCCGGTGCTATAACTTACGCTTTGGAACGGGTGAACGCCAATCCGGAAGTCCTTCCAAATCACTTCCTGAACCTGATATGGGGAGACACCAAAGGGGATACACTGACCGCCGTCAAACTGTTGACGGACCAATGGAAGCTGGGGGTGGTGGCCTTCTTTGGGTTGGAGGATAGCTGCAGCGTGGAGGCCCGGGTGGCCGCAGCATGGAACCTCCCACTTATATCTTATGTAAGTCATTGTTCTAAAGGGCCACATGTATCATTTATTTAACATTTCTCATTAATAACGATAATGGGAACAAGATAACACGGATGTAAGCAAGTTTACGATTTTGTACAAAGAATTCAAAATAAACACACTTTATAATAAGTATATGTATGCCTGTCTAGTTTTATAACATATATTTAATGAGATTTATTGTTCTGGTATATTGATAAATCCTATCAAATAAACTACTTAGGCAAGTACTAACCGCGATTAATTATTAATTTAGTCCGTTTTTATTCTTAATATAATATAAGAACTAATTTCTTTTCTGTCAAATAAATCTTGCAACTAATTTCATTATTTACGATTCATTAGTGACGTGAAGATTTTGATGATAAATAAAGGAAATCTTTTTTGGAACCCAGATTAAAAGATCAAGGTATTATTATAATGTAGATTTTTAATTTACTAACTTGAGATGAGTAACATGTAAAATAAATGCAAAATTTAGAATGTAAATTTTGCATTTACATCAAATCAGTAAATTTAAAATTTACAGCATGATATCCTACATGCATTAACTCAATGCTTTGAAAATTATGGGTTTTCATAAAATAAAAGTCACATAATTTAAGAAAATTGCGACAGTTTCCTTCATTCTCCTATCATCAGATTATAAATTGATATCACGTGTTGTCTTTGGAACCTTATAGCCTCAAAAGCATGTTGTAATTGTCTTTTACATTTTACATACCTCAACAGAGGATTTTAAAAAGGGAATTAGTAAACAGTCTAGTCAGAAAATATCCTATTTTGTTTTACTCTTGCTGGGAAAAAAACACTTTTAACAAAATGAACCTATTATATTGAATTCGTAGCATATTTATTTATTTATTTTTTTCTTTTGTTGCAGTTTTTAAAACTGTTTATCTATCTTAAATTCTTTAGAATAATTAATACTTTTTTCAATGCACTTGCAACTGGGTTTTCAAATATTTGTTCTAAAATTTTTAAGGAGGCAGGGGTTCAACTAATTAACCACCAGATTTAACTTAAATTTTAAGATATGGTATCTTAAGCTGTCAACTATAATTTGGCAAAGAAAAATTTCATACATGTTAGTTTTTAAATTTGATCATTTTTAGCTCTACTGGTCAGAGACCAGAAGAGCTTATGCGATAGTAATGCGTCCGGCGTCCGTCCGTCTGTCTGTAAACAATTTTTCAAAATGCTACTCCTCCTACAGTTTTGATATTTCAATATAACTTGGCATATAAGTAGACTACACTAAGATACATAATTCTGTGTATCGGTTTTTGATTTCAACGAACGGTGTTGGCGTTGTTACTAAAAATAGAAATTTCTGTGAAATTCTTTCAAAATGCTACTCCTCGTACAGTTTTGGTATGATTTCAATATAACTTGGCAAACAAATAGACTACACTAAGTTACATAATTCTGTATATCTGTTTTTGATTTCGAATGTTGGCGTTGTTACTAAAAATAGAAATTTCTGTGAAATTCTTTCAAAATGCTTTCCTACAGTTTTGGTCTGAAATATAACTTGGCACACAAGTAGACTACACTAAGATACATAATTCTGTGTATCGGTTTTTGATTTCAACGAACGGTGTTGGCATTGTTACTAAAAATAGAAATTTCTGTGAAATTCTTTCAAAATGCTACTCCTCCTACAAATTTAGTCTGATTTCAATATAACTTGGCACACAAGTAGACTACACTAAGATACATAATTCTGTATATCGGTTTTTGATTTCGACGAAAGGTGTTGGCGTTGTTACCAAAAATAGAAATTTCTGTGAAATTCTTTCAAAATGCTATTCCTCCTACAGTTTTGGTATGATTTCAATATAACTTGGCACTCAAGTAGACTACACTAAGGTACATAATTCTTTATATCCGTTTTTGACTTCAATGAACATTATTACCTTGGTTAATAAAGATAGCAATTTCTGTTACTCTCAAATTTGCTACTTCAAATAAAGTTTTAGTCTGATTATAATATAATGTGGCTTGCAAGTAGACTACACTAAGAACATAAAGAGACTTATTCAAGGATCATTATTCTCTTTTTTGCCTGTGCAAATTTTCAATTCCCAACTGCTTAAGTACTTTCCTCTTCCTTTGCTATAAATACAAACCAGTAGAGTTTCAGTCTCGACAGAGACTTCTGGTTATATATTTTTATATGAAGCTCTTCTTTTAAAGGAGGTCAAAATAGTCTGAAAATGGCCACAATCCCCAGCCCCTTTAAATGTCATTCTTAAAATTTTGGAAGGTGTGAAGAAGTTTACCCGAATTATATCAAGTTGCAATCTTAAATTTCATATACCGTCTGCTTCGTTCATTGTGATCATTTAATATGCATTGCCTGTTAAAGCGAACATTACTGAGACCCACCTCAGGTCTGCTACCAGTACAGTACAGTACAGTACAGCACTGCTACCAGTACAGTGAATGGGATGGGGGTCAAAGTTCAAAACTAGGATTCATAAAATGATGGCAGATCTACCTTAGTTTAGAAAAAATCCCACGTGAAGTACACAGATAATTTTAGCTGTAATTGTTTGCACAGTTGCTTAAATAAAAGAGAATTTCTCGGTCAATGGTTGCATTGTTGAGAGTCAGAAATAGCCTAAAATACTCAATTAATGTAACCTAAGAGGACTCTTTTGATAGTCTAGGTGTATAAAGGACACAATTCTTTTTCTTGTTTAAAAATTGGAAATCCAGTATTTTTTGTGTTAATACATTATGTAATTGTGTCGCTTTATAATATTACAAGTTTTTATATAATATTTTTAAGAACTTTATGCATACTGTCATTCGAATTTACAATTCAAAGCAAGATTCTTATCAAGAAGATGAGACAGACCTCGGAATCATTTTGTACTTTGACCAGAACAGACCAGAACCAGAAAATGTTCACGTATGAAACAACACTAACTAGTCTGGGTGGGTTTCTATGGTTAATTATTCAAATATATTACTATCGCTGTCTTACATTAACCAATATAAAATCTGTGAAGCTAGCGTAGTTATCATTAAGAAAATATTATTTTGCACCCCTGTCATCATCACACCTGCGTTGAATGAATTAACATTTGGAACAAGTCTAATCATCTTCTACTCGCAATTAAGTTCATAAACAAATCAGCTATATAAATAGAACATAAACAGCATGTAGGTGTTTAACAAGTCTGCTCCAATGTAGAATGTAGATAATATTCTACACACATTATCAGAATGGTTTAAATAAATACTAAAATCTTTGTAGAGACGAAAAAAGGCGCATGTTATAAAATTTAGTAGATCAAATTGCTTGAAAATTCGAAGCCTGAAATTCTTTGAGATTTCTACCGGTAAATTGCCTTAAACTTTCTGATGAAAAGTATCAAAATGAAATCAGATATTAATATTTAAATGGTGTTGTTGATAATGTCCTTGCTGTAATATTCGGCTTAAAAGGGGACTGAATGCAGCAATGCCAATTAATATGATGCTAGAAGTGTCTGTGAGATGACTGAGATCTCCGTAACATCAGCTCATAATAGTCAGTGGCCTGTCTCGGTATTAAATTGATTGTACTCAGAAAATATTATTCTATATCGAGCTAATCGGGAGATTATTTACTAATAAGTTGATGTTACAGGATATTCAACGACCATTTTTAAAAATGGGCATTTCGTAAATTATATGGTTGTGATATTGACCTTATTAGTAAATATAACTTCTCATTGGTTTGTATTTTGTCTGACTTGTTTCATACTTAATATTTTTACTAGATTTGACAACGCAATGTATCCCTCAAATCATACGGGCTTATATACGGCGGATGTGATCCGGGACAGGGGATGCTCACTCCTCCCGAGCACCTGATCCCACCTCTGGAATCGCCAGGACTCAGTGTCTTATAACTCTATGATTCACAGTTTGTTTGTGAACCTTATAAGATCGATAACTATCCGTTATTTTCACCTTTTTTCAATTTTTGAAAAGTCAATTACTTATGTGCGGTATGTTAAAATTTTAAAAATCTCTTACCAAATTCTGTATGAAATCAGAAAATTCATTGTTGTCTTTGATTCATCTTGCAATACTTCTGTACTTTCAGATTTAAATTATGTAAAAACTATTAAGAGTGCTTTCGTAATCAACACAAACAATTCCTGCAGAGCTACCTTCAAATGCGTTGTTTGAAACATTCATATGCATATATTTAACACTTATCTTAAATACTGAGAAGATATCGACGATATATTAGAATTCGGATACAGTATACATGTATATAATTTTTTAAGTCTATTTTTCAACATTTCTTAGTTCGTTTTCCTTTTCATTATTGTTTATATTATATCGAACCACTATAAAGGATTTCAGATCTAGGTAGTTAAAAATATATTTAAATCTAGGTAACTATATTATCATAATCAAATAATAAAGTATGAAATGATTGTCGATTTGAAAATAAAAACTGTTGGTTTCTTCTCTTATCTTGGTTTTTATACATCATTTTAATGGTCTGATCTAGACATAAACACCTAGCATTCATTCTACATTAGCCTTTGCCATTTGCAAGCTTTCATACTTCAGAGAACCAAAACACAAAGAATGCGTCTTTAAAAAATCTAGATTGCTTTTAAATCTGTTTTTGAAGTGGCCAATTAAGTATAATTTCTCTGTAAACTTTTCTGACAGCATAATATCTCACGAAAATGTGCTTAGTGTTCTGAAGTTTAATTGATTTTTTTACCTTCCCCTTATTCAAAAATGTGTTTACACCTAAATAGGCATTTCATTAGCATTTGTTCGATTTTCAAACTGAAGTATCTTTTCAGATGATAATACCAATACGTTCCATGCTTCGCTGATAGTAAAGCCGTTATGTTTGATATTCCTAATGCCTTATTAATTTCTATGGGGATTCTCTCTTTTATTCCAGACAAGAATCTTTAGTGGTTTTTTTATTTTTTTATTTTTGCTGAATGCCTTCAATTGATGTGTAATTCAAATGAATACGGATGTGTTTTACGATCACTTACTTCTTTCAAAAGATAATGGTGGGGGATTGAATTCGGCATCATGATATAGCGAGGCCGTGTCTGATTTGTGTATTCAAAGACTTGATTTCTCACCTGTCTGCTGTTTATAAATGATTATTAAGTAAATTTAAATACTTTATGGTCTTTTAAATGGGGAAAGTAAATGCAAAGGAGTTTTTTGTTCATAATAAAGTTAGAATTTTCCTTCAACTGGATAAACTATCAAAATGGCATTAAATTTGTATTCTTATAACCCACCCATCTCAAGTTCAGGCGCATTTTTGAGATTCAATATGAAAGCGAATCAATGCTAGTCTTTAATGCTTTGCATTGGTCTATTTTTTGTAAGGAGAACTTTTTATACCTTTATGTGTTTGATTTATTTCTCATTACGTTGATGAATCTCATGAAATGGAAATCTTATAGAAGAGCATCGAGAATGTATGTCATTAATTAGAAAAATCATTACTTAAGGCAGGGAGACCAAGAATGCTGGTGCTCTGGAATCAATTTGTGTCAGTTGTGTTACATCAGGTCCCGATTGTATAGGTTTTCTTCGTTTTGTTGAAATTTTTGGAACAGAATAAAATTGAAGAAGGAACAGAAATAAATTTATTTTCCCTATAATTATGTTTGCTACATTTCATCTTAACATATTATCAATAAAGAAAAAAAAACAGCGTTAATTTTCCTCTAAGCAACAATCTGTTAAAATCCGAATAACTTTAAAACTTTACAAATTATGTTTCCCCTTATGGTTGTTCACATAATTCATTAACAAATTACAATTTTATATTATCCTTTTTTCCATAAACAAAATTATTATTATTTAGATAATTACTCTGTGCTTAACCCATGTGTATGAAAACCTGCAGGGATTTCTCATTAACAATATCAATGCACATGTAGTCATTGCAGACCAATACCTGAAACATCCCATGGGCCTTCATTGTGCTCCTTCCTTAGCGATAACCGGAACACTTATAAACTCTCTGGAAGCGAATTTAATCAAAATCTTCTATGCACGAGACGAAAATCTCTTGTTGTGGCCAGACCGACTTTTAGCTTTATGTGTAACACAATATGTCAATCCGACAAATATTAATGGATTCGAAATGAAACATACTGAGGCATCTTCCAATCTGTTGATTTTTGGGTATAATATTGACTGTAGACGTTTATGGGAATCTACAGTTGAGCAACTATCTTATGTTACAAAACTTCTTCCCCGTCGACCACTAACCCTACTTTTGTAGAACAGCTCGATCTCAAATATACCGCTATCACACTAATTCCTGCGTTGCGGCAGTGGTATATTATCAAGAACGTTTGCTCTAGAGTCGCACACTAAGGAGTTGATCCTTAGGTCGCGGGTTCGAATCCCATTGTGTGTCGTGTAGACCGGTCGTTCGAATAAGACTATAAACCAAGGTCACATGTCGCTGTACTGTAGGTGGTGCAACGAAAAGATCCCTTACTAGTCAAGCTAAAATTGCAGCCCTTCACTGGTGAGATGCGGCGTCTCAATGTTAGTAAAAATTGTAAAAGAGGACGTTTAACAAACAAAAGATGTATTAAACGGAAGCTACTATCACCTGCAGCATATTTGCATTCTCCAACTGATTCAGTAAGCAAGAACATATTCTGAATACGATTAATATTTTAACATAGCAGGCTACTGACAAACATATTGTTATAACAGGACATTCAACAATCTTCAGATCTAGAATTTTGCGAAATCTATTTCGTTATTTGACACTATCAGGAACCTCTAAATACTTTACTGTCGAATTTGACTGAAGTGCTTTATAGCTACGTTTTCATACTAATTTTGACCGGGTTGCTCTGATCTGTATAGAATGAACACGGCGGATGTGACCAATTGCAAGGGACGCTTAGTCCCCTAGGAACATGATTCCTCTCTATCTGCTCTCAGGGGACCCTGTTTTTCACTGCTCACGATCGCGATTGTCAATAAAAGTGAACACGATCCACACTTTTTTATTATACACACATTGAAACTTCTAAACGCTGACATCTCTGGCTAATGAACTTCTTGCATAGATATCTACAATTGTTTATAATTATAAATCAAAACATAATTTTTCTCTTTTCTTTTAACCCAGAAATGTGCAGATGATGAAGTTTCCATCAAGAGTATGTACCCCACCTTCGCCAGGACCTATCCCCCCGTTAAACAGGTTACCAAGTCCCTGGTTGCGCTGCTGCTTCACTTTAACTGGAAGAAGTTCACCATGATTGTAGGCTCCTCTCACAAGCAGCAGACGATCGCCGAGAAGTTGTTAGAACATGCAGAAATTTCCAACATCACAGTCAACGACCGACAGGAATACACGGAACCCTATACCCCCTTCTCCAACGGAAACCCATTTCCGGGAATCGTGGACAGAACGTACGTGGACACCAGAGGTAAAAGGCTGGATCTAATTCATATTACAATGTAGAAATGTTCTCCTCAAGTGGATATCTATTATAATATATATAATGCTTTTAAGGCATATTTACAATAATTTTTGATTTTAAAATAAAGAAAATTCACACAAAGACATTACATTACCGCCAAATTTTTTGCATATTTATTTACTTCTATAATTAATAATTAATATGTTTATTAAATAATTTAAACTTAGCTTTTGATATACAACTCCAAACTTATAAGGTCTGCGGCGGCATTTCGTTAAATTATCAAATGAGGTAATTATAACTAAGGCCTTCAAAATATGTATGCCCCCGGCAATCAAAGCTATCAATTATATCAACTGTGAAAACTAATCAAAACAATTTGATTCACTACAACAAATTTAGACCAATATAAGTTTGAAGTAATTATTGTATAAACAAAGAACACAGTTAATTTAATATATATAATGCTTTTAAGTATATATCATTTGAAATCATCTTTATGTTAAAGATATTAATTTTTATACCCCATAAACCAAACTTAGACCAATATACGTTTGAAGTAATTAATGTATAAACAAAGAACACAGTTAATTTAGGTTTATGTTTCGAAATCATCTTTAAGTTAGAAATTTAAACTCAAACGTCTTACGAAACGTCTTACTTCTGACTCGTACTGAATTAAAGGTTTAATTTCGATATCATATGAGAGCATCAAGATACTATGTTATACAAAACAACACATCCACCCGATAGTAACAACTGCTTTACATCTTAACACTATGGAACAGCAATAAAAATTACAAGAATAAAGTCTCTCAACTTTCAGAGCTCTTTGTACTTTAATCCTGTGTTACAACTCAACAATCAGATACACATGTCAGATAAGTTGAGGTCACAAAAGTTACACGAAGAATCAAACGACATGCAGTTATAATTACAAATATCCTTGTCAGTCTAATTCTAATTCTGGCTAGTGGCTAAGCTATATTCTTATGTCTTTAGTGGGTGACCATACTATGTTTTTATGTGTTGGGATGCAGCAGCTCTACATGTATGTTCTTTGATAGTTTTGATATGCTACATGTCAGAGAAAGCGCCAAAGATTCCCACGTCTGTGAAGGATTGTATGTTCAGACAGTGTTTATTGTGTATTGGTGACAACTTATGAGCACCTTATAATTTTTATATGTTGATAATATATGTCAGTGGAAGTTGTAACCACGTGTATACAATAATGATGACCTTATGCAATATTTGATAAAGACATGATACTACTCACAGCAGTCTAGAGAACAGCCATAAGTCTGTATGGACCATGCCGTGTCCAGGGTGATGTGTCACCCCATCTAACATCGAGGCACTCTGGCTATGACACATTCACCAATGAACTTTTTTCCCTATTTCTGTGTGCCATCTAACTTAATTCGGTCAACTTTACTAAAATCAATATACATGTCACCTTAGTTGATGCCCGTCTTTGATTTTTTTTCCAGTCCGCGGGACAAAATTTTCCGTAGGTTGAATCTCAACTTTCAATAATTAAAAAATGCATATTTAGTACAAAATTATAACATGATATTTTAGACTATTAAGTAAATTAAAATATGGCTTTTTATGAGATTTTGAGATTTCAGGTGTCATAATCAGATTTCATTGAATTGTTCAAGGTAAGACACATCTGTCGCTGGAACATATGTCCAATATTAACACTCAAAGGAGATATGCAAATGACGATACCTAATATTTGCAGTAAAGAGAAATTTATGGAATGTGTCATCAATTTTCATTGCGACCTTCTGCTAAAGTACAATACAATATACAATGTCAAAAATAAGATTGTAAACCGCCAGAAATCACATCATATAAATAATATCAAGGACTTAAAAAACGGATGGATGAAGCTATAAAACTGTCTGGTGGTTCGTTCATAAATGCCACCTACTCTGCAAAAAAATCTCTCACAGATAAAAGTGTTTTGGTTTCTTCGTCTCATGGTCATGTCATTCCTAACAAGGACTTATCCTTTAAGAGTAGTTTTCGTGAACGATAACACGACATCTATTATTTCCTGCGAAATGAGGCTATATCGCGGAACATCTGATTGAATAACCGACATACAGACCCAATTTCTACTATCCGATTTCTGCTTCTTATTATGTTAATACTTTGTTTTTGTCGAGAGTTGTCAAGAAAAGTCGACTTTTCTGATTCTTAAATAGTTTTGGCACGCCATTGTTTTCTTCATCTAATACAAACCGTAATGTGATCATCTTTTCAGATCTCAGGAAAAAGAACACTTTCCAAAAAAAAAAAAAAACAACAACAACAACAAAATAAAAAAAAAAAATAAAAAAATAAAAATTAATTAGAGATTTTTAGCATGAAGTCTGTCTCAAGATGATAAGGAAGCCAGAAATTGTGATGACCATTTCATGCAAGGACACGCTCCCTCTGCAAATTACATAAAATTTTGTCTTGTGTACACTGTACATAAATAGGAATTTCTTTTCTTATAATAACTTTAATAAAGAGTGCATCATACTACATGATGTAGTTTCATTCTTTTAATTCATTGTTTAATTAAAAAGCGGGAATGACTTCGTTTTGTACGAGTTATCTTTCTACGACCTAGCAAGAGCTGTGACTGACAGTGCCAGACAGTGATGGAATCATATATCAAGTTGTCGTCACAGAGGATCAATGTATTTTTAATAGACACGGGATTATTGAAAAATCTTATAAATCACACTGGTCTTTCTAGGATGTCAGTGCTCTATTTTCCAAACTACTGAACAATACTGCAATATCTTTAGCTGAGTCCATTTTCATTTAGCGATAGAATCTTACTTAAAAAAAAGAGAAAATCATTGTACTTTTGCCGGTAATTGAAAGTCTGTTTTGCAAAACAGAGGAAACTATTACCGTATAGCCTATATCACATTTGTGTCACTTTCTCAAAACAGATAACTTATGAGACAACGGGAAATTGGTAGGGTAGCAAAACATCGCCGCATCGTCAATGGCATTGCATGACAAATCATTCGGCACTTTACGTTCGATAGCTAGACTTAGTTTGGAAGTACCTCACCCAAGAAAACTTTCATTTTTCTTTTGATGCCATGGGTGAGCTAGGGTGGTTTTGATCAATTTCCTGTAAATGTCACCAAACATAGTCACGCCATTATGTTTTATTATTCTGGTAAAATTGCGGAGGACGTGATTGCTTTGTTTCTAGATTAGTTTTAGTACAAAAACGTAATGTATAAGGTATATTTACGGCATAATCTTCATACATAAATCATTCAGACATCCTTGACATTATTAGCAGTTCCAATAAGGATCAATAAGACTTATAGTTTTGGTTTCTAATTCATTACCCTCATGGAAAAGGGAATTAAGGAAGATTGGCACAAAAATTCTAGTGACTTTGCAAGATTGAAAATTAATGATATAATCTTATGTACAATAGATCAAAGGATCTGAAATTTTTCGATGGTCAAATGGACTGCTGCATAAACAAACGAAAAGAAGTCGGTTCACTTTATGCATAAAATGGCCCTGTAGATATACCAATTAATTGATCAACAATTGATTATCTATTTGAAGCATTAAAATAAAATAGAGACTTAGTGCTTTCATATCCTACTAAAAAATTTCTTCTAAAAGTCCAGGTCTAGGAGAACTGGCTCTATGAAATTGCAATGTTCTTGAATGTTTAGGTAAACAGGTATAATTGAGTACTTTCAATGAAGAAAAATAATATGAGCGCACTCTCTGATCTAAAAAATAAAACATTAATCTTCAGAAACAGTTCTATCATTCACTAGTTGCATATTTTAAATCAGAGGTTGAGCTATATATTAAATATCAAAAAATAGCTTAAAAATTGGCCGTTTTTGTAGACTTTTTTAGACTATGAAGAAATTGACGCATTTCGTGACGTCATAATGCATTGACTGGCCAGAGTATGACGTCATTTTTGATAGATACGCAGTCACCAAAGATCTAAGTGATATTTAATGCATTGTTAACTAAAACTATGCAGTTTCAGTTTTTCAGAAATTCACAGGGCCAAATAAGGCAAAAGTGAACCTTGTTCTTTACTTCTGTAAACCAAACTATACTTTTATCGAATGCCAAACAAAATATCAATAGTATATTTAGGAATTAATAACCAAACAAACAGAGAGATACTTTGAAAAAGAAAAGATTTTTCAATTTGTTTATTTTTTTCAGTTTATGTTTTCCTGGGAGATTTGAATGGAGTGGTGGATCTAATGACAAACTTGTACGACAGAGGCCTGTTAGACACGGGGGAGTACATCGTCATATTCGTAGATCACGTGACCTTTGATAGAACGGAACCTCTAAAATACTTTAAACGTAAGCAAACAAATTTAGAAATATGCACACTGGACATAAATGCCCCGCCCAGATATCATGAGTGGTGCAACATGAAAATTTGTATTAGTTTGGTGAAAATACTTTGAATATAGGTCAAGTTAAAAAAAAAGGAATTCTCACCAAATAATGTATCAGTACATATGTTTGCATTAAAAATGTCTGGAATATTTTTTTTGCACAAAACAAAAATCAAATTCGAAGTGGGGTCAAGGTCGAAGGAGAAATTGACGTGATTATTATGATTTGAATACCTCTCCTCTATATGTATTAGCATATAAATTTTGATAAAAGGGTTAACATCTACTTGAAGTCAATGTCAGAGAAAAGGTCAAGATCAAAAGATTTGATGCAGTTGGATAGCTCTAATCAATATGCATCAACATACGAGGGGTGAACAAAAAGTTCGCGAACTATCTCTATATCTACATAACCACAATTCAGATTAGAAAGAAATTCGGTACACACATAGCCATACACAAGTTCTGTAAATAGCGTATGTTGAATAAAGTTTTTCTCCTTGTTTGTGACGTCACAGTGTGAAAATGACGTCACTATGTAGGTCACTTGTGACGAAAAATGTTTGTCTCAGTCGAACTCGTTCAACAAACGACTGTACAATTTATTGTATATCTTAGAAATCCCTCTACAGTATCATATATTAATTTGTACACAGTTTATCAAGATAAATAAGTTCCTATAAATTTAATTAATGATTGGATTGATCGTTTCAGTGAAGGAAGGCAGATGGTTAAAAATGATACTTGTCATCTTGCCCAGTGAAAGCAAGTTTGAAAAGATATGTGTTTTTAATTAGGCAACTTGCAATCAAAGACCTCAAATTTACACTTTAAAAAATAGTTGAATATTTGAACAATAATATAATTATTATATACCTAAGATATCGTTTACTTTAGATTTTAAACATATTAGATATGATAAAAAGGAGGCACCCGTTCTCTATCCACCTTGAATAAAGGTCTCTCCCGAGACAGAAGATTTGTGTTTCAATGGTCGCCATGCTTATTTTTGGAAAGGATATTCTAATCCACCCATTCTGTTGCCGAGATTTGACCATTTCTGACAAATAAATTGTTCTTGTCATAAAAGTTAACTCACATGAAAAGAAATATAAAACTCAGAAAAATCTTTCAACTTTTGTGACAGAACGCGACGGAGGGGGGTCACGTGACCGCCAATATCACGTGATTCGCGCATGCGCAGAACGGTGGTTGATGTGCATTAAAATTGGAGAGGATTAATTTATAATATAATCAACTTTTAAACCAAATATTGCTTCTTTTATGGAAGTTATTCAATTAGTTCGCGAACTTTTTGATCACCCTTCGTATTACCGTAGAATGAGATATTTTGAAAAGTTTATTTTCACTGATATTAATACCATTTTGAGATAAATGAGGTTAGGGCAAAGATCGAGGTCAAAAGATGTTCGTGCAGTTGAATTGTTTTAAACAATTTGTAGGTTTCTTTGAAATCCAGATAATCACTTATTTGATAAAAGTTAGGCCAAGGTCAAAGAAAACATAAATATCAAAAGATTCCTTTGAAAGCAGGTATACATCTTTTAATTAATCAATATAGGTATCAGATTGTGTAGCTTTGATAGAAATATCATGAGTTGTTTCTTAAAAACTTAGCTCAAGAACACATTTAAGAAAAATGAAATCAAGGTCAAAGAAAAATAGGAGGTACAAAATGACAATTAAGATGAAATGATCTCATCATTATGTTACTGGACATAAGTTTTGATAAAAATAACTTGAACAGTTTCTATGAATGTGAGTTTAACCCAAATTAAAAACATGATACAAACAAAAAATGGGTGCCTGGATTGGTATAACTTTTTTTGCCCAATTTCATTGCAATTGATGCAAATAATAAATTTGTAGAATATAAAGAAATTGTAAACCTTCTGTGGTGTTCAAAAGTCTGCCCTTCTGAAACCATCCTTATTAATCTATACAAATATTTTTCACATCAAATTCCATTTTTGTGCAGATTTGAATAGAAAATTAAAAACTATGCGGTGAAGTTTATTCATTTTACTCATTTAAACATGACCCAAGTTGTTATTTTCAAATCCTTTGACAAAAGTTTGTTTGTATCATCTGTCCTTAAAGAAAGAAAAACCAAGGACAAAGGAAAGGTCAAGGTAAAAAAATGTTTTATTGGCTCTCAGAAATTTATCTCAGCATATAAATTTTGATAAAAAAAATACTGTTTTATTGGCTCTCAGAAATTTGTCTTTGTGTCATCCAGCTGATTTTGAGAAGTAGCTGTTTACCACAATAAAGAATGCAATGTCAGTTGAAAACTTTGTATACATTAAAATCGACATAGTCAAACCACTCGGAAGAATGTTATTTTATAGTGACGCCTCTCGTAACGTTTCTTCTCTCTTTACAAGGATCAACTTTGAATTGTTTTAGGATACATGCCTATCCTTGCTCCTTGTCTGATGCAGCATATATATTATTCCGCTTAAAATCATTAACGAGAGAAGAATGTGCAAAAAAAAATAGTTGGAACAAAGCCAAGCTGGGAAAAATTGACTGAACGAATGACACAAAATATCAGCACTGAAAATGTTGTCCCGCGTTAATCACATTAGACACGAATGCATATTTCCGTTGTATTTGTAAGAAAAAAATATTGTATCTTAAGATACAGCATTATAGTTATACCTAAGCCCCATTATTAATGAAGGTGTGTTAATTAATGATGTAAAAGTAATGTTTTTGTATGTTTATTGTTGTTGAAAAAATGGGTAGATTATCAAAACCCTTGAGCTACAAAAGATAACGAAAAGTTCAAATATATAAATCCAACTAAGAGAGCATTTAGATATCACAAAATGGCTTGTTTGGCCATGAAGCTTGCCAAATATGTTAGTGGGGGAGTTGAGCCTTTCTCTTATAATCTTTTTATACATTTTTTTTTCAAATGCTAGAATTTGCTATTGCAGCAACCAAAAGTGGCGAAGCGAACAACTAAAGCAGCAGACTATATTCTGAAAAAAAACCCTCGTTTTATGGGCATATTAAACTAATAATTGTTACTTAGTTAGTTAGAATAATCTAACTGTGCCTCTGGACAAGCCCTCACCACAGTTAGAATACTTCCCATATACTCGCAATGTAGCAAAAAATTGCAGAATCGCTCCGAAACGATTTTGAAGAATACAAAGGAATTCGCACTGAAAATAACTTAAATTAATTATAACAAACCTTTTTGTGGTTGCGTAAGTAGTTAAACCAAAAATATAATCCAAATAAAGACGAAAATTCAACTAATTTTCTCCACAGGACAAGCCCTCACCAAAAATGATATTTATTACAGTTATATAATGAAATACCTCCCATATACTCCGCAATGTAGCAAAAAATTGCAGAATCGCTCCGAAACGATTTTGAAGAATACAAAGGAATTCGCACTGAAAATAACTTAAATCAATTATAACAAACCTTTTTGTGGTTGCATAAGTAGTTAAACCTAATATATAATCCAAATAAAGACGAAAATTCAAGTAATTTTCTCAACGTTTTTTCCCGCTTCAAATTTACACGCCATTTTTGCGTTCGGAACTCTCTTGATTGTTCATAGTAAATGCATTGAGTACGAGTTATCGAAGTAAGGAGTTGATCCTTACGACGCGGGTTCGAATCCCACTGTGGGACGTGGAGACTGGTCCTTCGGATGAGACCATATAAACCGATGTCCCGTTTCGCAGTAGATGTTGGCGCGAAAAAGATTCCTCACTGCTCAAAGGCCCTAATTGCTGAGTATAGGACAAAATTTGTAGCCCTCCACCGGCAAGTGGTGGCCTCTCCATATACATGAGTGAAAAATTCTCAAGAGGGACATTAATCAACATACAATCAATCAATCAATCTTGGAACATTTGACAAGATTCATAATCAAGATAATAATGTTTATTCTAAGGATTATAATTTATTCATATAAGATTCAAACCAAAGTACTTGATTTAAACCTCTAGGAACGATTGACAACCCCGAGGAGAAGAGGAACGTAGATGCTGCTCGGTCGTTGTTAATTATCACACTTAGTCCCTACTCCAGTCAGAACTATACACAATTCCAGGACAAAGTCAGAGAATTCAACGAGGAACCGCCATTTAATTTCTTCAACCCATTTCCTGCTTATGAGAAAAAGGTAGATTAGCATAATTGCTACTTTTCAGTCTGTAATTAAAACCCACAGGATTTCTTGGAGATTTCCATGATATATTTTTGGTAAAATTTTGTACACATAAATCATTTTTTTAAAAATGCTAATTGCACAATTGATATTCTCATTTTAATCAGTAATAAAAATTTATTTATTTACTTAAATGGGAAAAATGTATTTTAATTTTGTCAATATTAATTAAAACATTCAACTTCGTGGATTGATTTGTTTCTATTTACATGTAAAATGTAAGGGCATATTCCCTGGTTGTATTCTCATGCGTTTGATGTTCAGGCAAAGAAATAAACGGCGCATATTTAACACAAATCCTTGTATACGGCAGAGTGTATTGATTATACAAAATGTTCTGTGATAATCTGTTTTATTTTATTTTTTTACTGTCATCATATATACGTTTTGAATTATATAGATAACTGTCTACGCGGCATATTTATACGATGCCGTCATGTTGTACGCCAAAGCTGCTCACAAACTTGTGGAGTCGGGAGGATCGATCGCAGATGGGGCGGCTATTATTCATTCTTTGTTAAACCAAAGTTATGAAAGTAAGAATTAATGAAAACTTCTAACTGGAAAAATTCACGATTTTACAATGACCTCTGAACAATAGTTCATTGATATAGAACATTAGAAAAGACTCCTGTCGACGACTCACATTGATCCTTAGCTAACAAAACTTCGGAATTTTATGCATGAGTGATTATATTTTTATAGTAAAGTTTTGAATTTCGACATATTCCAATGTTTTATGGTTCATTAATCAGGTATACAAGGAACCACCACCTTCATTGACCAAAATGGCGACGCTGAGGGAAACTACACCTTACTGGCGAGAATGGAGATAAATGACCCTAAATCCAAGTACTCCATGCAGCCTGTTGGTCACTTTCAATCTAGTGATGGGTCCTTACCGGTAATTGATAAGTACATGTTCTTGATATTTGTCGACGTTTCATTTTCTTTGGATGGAAATCCATAGGACCACAAAATGACAAGAATGACGGAGTAAGTAGGCCTGTTTAGGACTCGGTGTAATTTGATGGAGAAGAAATGAGCTTTGAATAAATGAAATTCTTGTTGACGGTTGTCATCGATTTTGTTTCATTCACCGTACATTAATGAAGGGTTTGAAATAATCCACTACTTAAGAACATCATTGTAAATGGTCGGGTGATTAGACGATTTCAGTGATTTCCGGTTAGACGGGAACATTAGGCCATAGAAATCGACTCACAAAAACATATAAGAAGAAGAAAACAGATAAACATGCTTTCCTTGCTTGTTTACCATAACTTAATTCGTTATCACAAGTTAATAAAAATAGATGTAACGAAAAAAAATAAAGTGATTAGTTAACGTTTTATAGATAAAGGAATAAAAACAATTTTCCCAATGATTGGCTAGTTAGCCAGACAAAACCGTTTTCACTGTTCGGCTCCTGAAAGAAAATCTGTCGAAAGTTCATCTAAAAGATTATATGTGTTTCTGTTAAGTATAATCGATCAGAAAGCGAATACTTTCTCATTTAACATGTATATATCTACTAAAGTCAAATCATTTACTGACTGTCATTTAAATGTTTTTATTTTAGCATCACATACACCGATAATACGAGGGTTGTCCCAGAAAAATGCGAACTTTTATATTTCAAATACTTGTATATAAGGACATATATTGAAATCATTGGAAATGACAATAATGATTTTAATTTTTTCTTTTTTCGAAAACAAAATTATAATTTCTCTTTAATCCCATGAACTTGCACTTTTTACTGGCATTGCAAAGCGGAGCATCCTCCCGCAGATAACATACCAATAAATCAAAACAGCATTTGACGTCAATCCTGATGCAAATAATTTCACTTGCGAAAGCCCTAGGACAAACTAAAACACACACAAGCACGTTACTATTGTAAGCGTCTTTTAAACCATGTGTTCAGTCTATCAGGATACCCCTCCAAAAGATAAAAAAAGAAAAGTCTCCTTCATGCCACGCTCATACTTTAGTACTACTTCTCAAAGAAAGCCGCTAATGATATGGCCTTGACCTTAAATATATTATCTAACGTACTGTGAAGTAATTAGTATTTTCAATTCATTACGAATCCCAAAAGGGCATTCAAAAGTTAAGGGCATTGCAATATGTCTTTTTTCTCCTTTTTCTGTGATCGTGGCATTAAGTAAGAGAAAACCTATAATCAGTACCACATAAGATAATTAAAGCTAATTTGTTTTTCAAGTTTGAGTACATTATAGTTAAGGATTCCAGTATTCCACCTCGAACACCATTTCATTACTCGTGGTTGTAACGATAATATTCATTGGTCAACAACATAATGATATGTGCAACACTACAGAAGTTGTATGACGTCATTAATTAGCATCACCATGGTCAAAACTGGTACAGTCCCTGAAACGTTCTACTTTCCCACCTGAACGGTGAACGAACGGTGAACGAACGCAGAGCGAACGGTGAGCGAACGATGTGTGAACGCTGAACGCAACTAGGTGACCCAGTGAGTCAAATTAATTAACATGACACGTGGCATATAGCTAGATTTCTCTCCTTTATTTGAAGGTTCTGAGGCTGTACAGTAACGACCTGATTGATTGGGTGTCGGGCCGTCCCCCCGTGGACGAACCCCCGTGTGGATACAGAAGACAACGATGTATACCGCCAAAACGTAAGTGAAAAATAAACCTCGCCAGGTGAATAAATACGGTGCAACATTTAAGTTTCACAGTATTAAAACTTTTAAATGAGAACAAATGGAAAGTATAATATGTGAAAGTAGGCCTAGTTGTCAATCATATTCTGCTTTTATTTGTCAAAGTCGAGAAATTGAGAATGGTTAATTTGTTGTAATTACATGAGTGAAAACAACAAAACAAAAATGTTGCTTGAAAGAACTATGCAGCAATGGAGAAAAAATGGGATAATTGGTATCATTTTGGAGATAAAATTATAAAACAAACATGTCATATATGCATAACATGGATATTACAGTCATTTATTGTAGTCTTGAAATTCCTTTCTTTCAGAATACACCTTGGAGATCGTTTTGGGGACCATGGGGGCTCTCCTATTGTTTTCATTAGTAGTTATCCTAATAGTTTATAGGTAATTTTTATAATAATCTTTAAAACAATAAAAAATGCTAACACATCGATCAGCATTTACAGCTTCATAGTCTAATTTTTATTTTAGGCATCGGAATTGAAATGTTCGATTTTTTTCAAATCTCTTCCGATACATCAATCCACGACTGAACAAAATTTAACTCATATGTGCATGCTGTAATTCGTAGTCTGGTTGCTAAATAATAATCAGATGATGAAGATTTAGTCATTTCATTATAACAGTTGAAGTTGTGAGTCGTAAGCTTGTCTTAGACATAGGAAACTAGACAAATAGCAAGATTGTCTATTGTAATGACGGTTATGTCCTAAGTCCTTATTCAATTCTACTTGAATATCCAGACAGAAAAAATCTTGTTGTAGAAATCAGCTTTGTAAGGGCTTTTTGATCAGATGAAACGTCTTGTCGGAAAGTTTCTCACTGATGGAAAAAAGTGCACAGAATTGAAAAGAAGAAAAAATAATCCTGCTGCATTTCCAGTTCCGAGAAAATATGTCTGAAACATTTTATACCAAACCAATTAACACAAATGTTATACCAATGTGCTAGGAAACATTAAAAACAATAAAATTAGAAAGCGATATGGTGAAATTCTCATTGTAATTAAAATTCTTTTGATCAACCCTAATGTAATGACAAAAAAGCTTTCAGATATCATCCCGTTCCCAACTCAACAAGAGTAATAAAAAACTCAGCTTTAAAGTGATTAGTCTGGAAGGCTACAAGACACGTGAACTATGATATACGTAAAGACCTTCCTGAATAAATTGCTCGGCTGGTCAATATAGCAGTATTTATTATTCCAGCAAGTCTTCGAGCCATTTAGAAATGTCTGTTGTAATACTTCAGATCAAATGAAGTTTTATAGTAAAACCATTGATCAATCTTGCATGTAAAGGAGAAAGGTTTGACTGTAAAAAAATGAAAAACATACCGTTTTGTTTTATATACAAAGGCCCAAAAATAAAACTCGGAGATTTCTTTTATTTATATAGTATACTTTCCAAGAACTTCAAGAAGGATTATATACAACAGGTAGTAATATGACTTATTTTCTGCAGAAATTGGAAATACGAACAGGAAATAGCAGGTTTGCTGTGGAAGGTGGACAAGGCAGATATCCATGCGTCTTTGTCCGGTCACAGGAACTCAGAGTTTAATATGGAACAGGAGAAGAAAGAAGCGTATGGCAGCAAGGTACAAAGCTTGCCAGACTTGCTGCTATCCCTTGAATATGTATATATTTTGGATCGAGGTTTTAGTTCATCTATTAGGAATGATTGATTTGAGAATTCTGTAAAGGGGTACCCAGTACCCAGTGGCTGTGTAACTGTCGTTTTTGATGTTGCATTTAACAAAATTTGATTTTTTTTATTTTTTGAAAATCTGTTTCTCAGTGATGAAAGGTCTAGAAAAACTAAAATTGACAGCAGAGCTTTTATCTGCATATTTCAATTCTGTTCAAACCATGTCCCCAAGACTATGCTAAGTACAACTTCACCACTTTGTCTTTTCTCTTTTATAAGTTGAAAATAAACCGAGAGCTGCAATTTTTTAAAGTTGAAATTTGTCCTGTGTCTTTGTTAAATTTCAGAAGTTTGATTTAGTTTAGGATATATTACCCCCTAAATTATAGTCTATTGAAATGTACATTTCTAAAAAAAAAAATGATTATTAATGATCCTAAAAATAATGTTTCCTCTTACAGTTGTCTCTAAACAGTCAGCAATCCATGGACTCGCGAGCATCTAACCAACAAGTATACACAGCCACCAGCTACTACAAAGGGCAGCTTGTGGCCATAAAGAAATACGAAATCAAATCACTGGTCATCAACAGGAAAATGCAAAAAGAAATGAAAGTGGTAAAGCTATCTCCATGTTTTATAAGTCGAAGAATAGACAAAAATCACACAAATTTTAATGGAATATTTTTTCAAAAATTCCCTTTCTATATGGAAGCTTCGAATTAGTTTATATAAGAGATGAACTTTTTTGTCTCTTCCAAAAATAAAAGAAACAACATACATGTAACTTGTCATTATTTTTTGAATCCATTCTTACAGATTTTGCATTAAATGCATATACTTTTTTCAGATGCGAGATTTGCGGCACAGCAATGTCAATGCCTTTATTGGTGCCTGTATTGATCATCCAAGATTTATCATTCTTACTGAATATTGTTCCAAAGGAAGTCTGCAAGTATGCAATCGTATATGAATAAAGCTTTGTTTAAACCCTTCATTAAAGCATGTGTTATCAATACGTATTGTTATAAGTATTATTTTGGTTGTATAATACACCAATTTTCATTGTTACATTTGCATATTTTGAAACTGACATTTACTGCTTACCTTTATATTTCATTTCTTAGGACATCTTGGAAAATGAAGATGTAAAGTTAGATGAGATGTTTATTGCCTCTCTAATCAAAGACATGATTCAGGTAGTAGGACAAAATAAAATTTAAATCACACAATATTTCTATGCAGAAAATCTGTGAAATTGAAACATATGGAGATAACAAACAGTATTCCAGATCAAAAGTCTATAAAACAATACAAAATAGGAGCAGAGCAAACACAGACCTCTTACACATCAGAGGTGGGATCAGGTGCTATGGAGGAGTGAGCATCCCCTGGCGACCGGTCACATCCGCTGTGTGTTCCTTGTCATGATCGAGAAATAACAGAAAAATCCGTCGTCAATTCAGTGTATAAATAATAGACTAACAATTAGTATGAAAAACATCAGTCTGCATTTGACTCGATGATAAATTATATTTGCTGACTAAGGCATTGTATCGACCTTAGAACTAACGAAATGATGACTTTAAACGAGACTGCTGAAATTCTTGTTTCATCAACTTGTTTGTCAATAATTTACCTTGTTTTAGATTATCCATAGTAGAACATGCTCTTGCGTATCTGATCAACTGGGATATGTAAACTCTCTATGCAGGTGATGAAGGTATATTGCTGTATAAGTAAGGGAAGTTGACGATATAAAAGTTAAAGTCATCACGTTTATCATAGAGCTTGTTTGTTAGATCACCATCAACGTCTTTTTCAAGTACATGTACAATATCTAAATATGAAACAGATGCGTCAGACTCTGTGATATCTTTTATCTCAAGCTCACCAGGATATATCGTATCTACATAAGAGTGGAAATTACCATTGTTAATTGAGAATACGTTGTCGATATATCTAAATGTCGAGTTGAAGGTCACAGCAAGTGTTTTTTTTTTCTTTTCACGCATAAAATTTTGCACAAATTCTGCCTCATATTAATAAAAAAAAATAGGTCTGCTCATAACGGGCGCAATTGGTACCTATGGGAATTCCAATAGATTGTTGGAAGATTTGGTCTCCAAAAACAACATAGATATTGTCAATCAGAAACTCATCATCTTTTTGATGTCAACTTCAGATTAATTGTGTGTACAATTAGAATGCTTTTTAACAAAATAATTTTGCAAATGACCGATGACAAGGTAAGTAAATTTTCGAGTTCCATTTTTATTGAAAAAGCAGCTGTCAATTACGTCGAAAAGCCTGGACTTTAATTTATCGTGGGGAGTGGTTGTGTGTTAAGTTGAAAAGTCGTAAGTTTTTAAGCAGTTAATTTTGATGAAATCTTGTGATTTCAAATTGTCCTAAAGTTCTTTAGAATGTTTTAGTATCCACATCTGATTCACACCATTTCTTGAATATATTGTTGCACAGTACTCTTGAAGTTTCTCCTTCACTACTGTTAATATTTTAGTGATGAGTCAAGAAAGAGGCTTGGTTGAACATTTCCTGGAAACAGCTAAATATCTTTGTTTGTAAGGATTCTTATGAAGTTTCGGAATCCAGTGCATATATAATTATGGTAGTTTAAAATCATTTTGAATCTTTGGGATATTAAAAATATTCAAAACTGACATATGTAACATAAGGGAACTATGAGTATAAGTTAGATTACCGCTTGTAGAGTTAAAACCAATTCTTATAAAATACAATTTATATGATGAGCCTTACCAACAAAGACAATTTTGATACCTGCTTTGTCATCATTAAATTAATCTTGTCTTCTTGAATGAATAGTCAAATTTCTTTAAGAATAAAAAGTAAATATTTCCTTATTAGATTTTGTTTTCGTATTTAAAAACATATTTATGAAAGTGAAATTTTAGTTTTCACAAAAAAATACATATATTTTAAAAACTGCTTTTAAATTGATCAACGTGGTATGTATAAAAGTATTTTTATACCTTTAATACCATATCCATCAAAAGGTTATAAAGGAAGACAATGCATCATTCAGGAATATTATGAATCTTGGGCCAGGAATATTTGAATTTATTCATTGCAATTTCAGCTTTTAAACTTAATTGCATGCTATGTTATTTCATTTAACAGATTATCACATGTATATTCATATGAAATTGACATAAATTACGAGTACTTTTTAAATATGAAAACAGAATTTTAACAACGAAATATTTACTTTTTATTCTAAAAGAAATTTAGACTAATAATTTAAGAAGACAAGATTAGTTTAAAAATGAAAGTTCTTTTATTTGTATTTCATGACATTTTGTTAACATTTCAGGGCCTTCTTTTTCTGCACAACAGTGAGTTAGGGTGTCACGGCAATTTAAAGTCTTCAAATTGTGTTGTAAATAGCCGCTGGACATTGCAAGTTTCAGATTTTGGACTTCTTGACATCCGAGCTAAAACATATCGAAAAGAGGATGAACACGCCTACTACAGAAGTAAGAACAATATATTTTGAAATATATTAATATAATTTCTTACGATGGTTTTTAGCTCACCTGATCTGAAAGCGCAAGGGTCTACTAGGTAGGGACCACATAGATTTGAACTTTTCAATACTGAACCAATTTCTGCCTTTTTCCTAGCCACAATGCTCAGGAGAGGCCCACAGGCCTCTTGGTAAATATAGGTGTATGATTTTTGATTCTGTTCAATAGTATTTTATTTTAATAAATTTTAAGGGGGCCGACTATAGTTTCCATTGCGCTATATTTCGCGCATCATAGTAAAATATGAAGCGTATTTACTGTTTTAATGCAACCTTTTTCGCTTAATTATTAAAATTAAACAAAATTAAGAAATTATAGATATAAAAATGTAATTACAATTTGATATAACTGATTTTTTAACCGATTTTGCAATTGATAGGTACATGTAGGTTGACGTCGTTGCAGTATGTTTTTGACGTTATGATAATCTGTAGCTCTTAAAGAAAGGGGTAATAAAATATTGTTAAAGAAAAAGTGATAAACATACGCTCTTGAAATTTAAAACATAGAAATTTGAGAATATCTTCAATATTTTTATTATGTTTTCATGTGAATCCATTGTGTATGTCATATTTTGTAATAGTCTATAAAAATAGTTAAATTTGCTAATTTTTTGCATTTTGAGATGCCCCCTCTGGTAATATTGTATAATATAGTATCACTCATCAAATATAATAGTTTGAACAAAATGTCTATTGTAGTATTTGTATAATTTGCTTTAAAGTGCTAAAAATTGGCATTTTCCTATATAATCCTATAGTAAATGTACCTGTATTTTGAGACGGTCCCTCAAAAATACCCTGGATGGTAGATTTTCCCCAAACTTTGCATGTACACTGAAGTTAATGTAAGTTATATACGGTATAAAAATGAAGAGTTTCGCTATTGTAGTTCTTACAAAATAAAACTATAGTCGGCCCCCCTTTAACTTGCAAGGTGTTAAGAGTAAATATATTAACGCACCTTTTTCAGTTCAGTGCAACACAAAAAGAAGCTTTCGTTTCAAAAGTTCGTTTTGACTTTGAAATGAGTTCATTTGAAGAAGATACGGCGACAAAATGAAATGTAGATGCATGTCTTGATTATATATGTTGTAAGAATATGAAGCCATGCAATATACACAAGTACATTTGTAGTTGGCCAGAGACTAGTGAATTTGTGAAGATAATGGACATAGATTTTTCTTATTTTGAGAAAGTCATTGTTGTCAGATAAGGATTGTGAATTTTGTGTTAGATCAAAAAGTTTTCAAGGAAAATTATTTGGTAAACATTATCACTTAGAATTGTTACCGTTTTTGAGCAGAGATTTCTTCCTTCTCCTGATAGAAGGTACGGAACCGAACAGGGGAGGAGATAGGAGACAGAAATGATTTTCTAAAATTTAGTCATATACTATTCCTTAATGCCTTAGCCGTGGAATATAAATGTCTTTTGTACACTTTTGTAACCTTACGCTGTTTATAATATCCTATTAGATTTATTTTGGCGTGCTCCCGAGGAACTACGGAGTCCGCAGACGAGGGGGTCGCCTAAGGGTGACGTTTACGCCTTTGGAATCATCCTTCATGAGATATTTGGAAGAGGGGGGCCTTTTGGATTTTGTAACATGGTGCCTAAAGGTGAGTTATTTATGTTAAAATGTTTTCTAATGAAATATATTTCTCGTTCATAAAAGTATAGGTATATTTTAAGTTTTAATTTACTTTGGTTTATGTTGGTTTATATTTGTCGTCTAAAGATATTGTGTATCGAGTGATGGACGGTGGGATGATCCCATTTAGACCAGATACTAGTACTTTAAAATGTGAGAAGTATGTGATCGATTGTATGGTGGATTGTTGGAGTGAAGCGCCGGAAGACAGACCCGACTTCCGCTGCATTTATAAAACCTTACACAAAATGCGAGAGGGAATGTAAGTTTAAGTATCCTTATCAATTTCTGTCGTTGGACGACTTATAAATATCCACAATTCATTTTGAACATAGTAATTATTTTCTTGATCTGGAAATATCAATTATTTTTGAAAAAAAACTTTCACTTACATGTAGCACTTTATTAGAACAAATGCTGATATGAAAATTCTACATTAGTTCGTATAGTTTAACGGCGTGAATTTTGTGACTGGTTGAAGTATATTTAGTTTTTAATTTGTTTGTGAATTTACTTTCAAAAGGAAGAGAAACATCTTTGACCAGATCATGACAATGATGGAATCGTACCAGAATCACCTAGAGGAACTGGTGGAGAGTAGGACTATACAACTGGCGGACGAAAAGAGGATCACCGAAACCCTCCTACACCGCATGCTTCCAAGGTTTGCACATGATTCACATGTTTATAGGTGTAATTTTCTATAAAACTTTATCCATATAAAACAAAATTTTATTTCTTATTAAAGTTCATTTTGATATATATTTCAGACCAATTGCTGACCAACTGAAAGTTGGACATTGTGTCAAACCGGAAGTGTATGAATCTGTCACAATATACTTCAGCGATATTTGTGGATTCACGAAACTCTCAGCAGAAATCACACCAATGGAGGTGATATTTTATGATGCTAGCATTCACCCTTATTTTTAAGAAAACACCATATAGTGTTTTTTTTCTATAAAAACGACTCACTTTTTAATTATCTGTAAAACGTACTTACTACAGTACATTAACTAGATGCTGTCATGAGACAGTAATACCCGCACTAAGGTGTTTGCCTCTAAATACACACTCGTACATATTAAGCTTAAAGCCTTCCCAGGAAAAGTCAAAATAATTCTATAATTTACACAGTACATGTATTCGTCACATTGAGTATAACATTCTTAGACCCTGTGACTATGTGACATATGACTCAGTGCCTCTTATATGTATTTTGTATGCTTCATATGCGTCGGAAGGAAATTGAAAATGGGGAGGGGGCTAAACCAACAAAAAAGGTAAACCCCAATTTTCAATGCATATATTATATGTCCATCTTTGCAAAAAAAAAAAAAAAAGGGGGGGGGGGGGGGGTTAAACCCCCCGGTTCAGACGCCTATGTGTAACTTAGATTTTAAAAAATGTTTTGCTCATAATTGGTACCTTTTTAGGTCACCTGAGTAAACTCAGGTGACCTATTGCTATCCGTTTTCGTCACACACACACACACACACACACAGCTTCTTCTCTGAACACACACACACACCCAATTTCAACCAATTTTGGCATACAGCATCTATGGGTAAAGGGGAACAAAAATTTTGAATTTCATGGTCCCTGTCCCCCTGGGGCCTTGGGGGTGGGGCCAAAACCACTAAAATTAGTGCAATCTTTAAAAATCTTCTTCTTTACTCCTGGACATCAAGCAGACAAACTGTTGGTATGATTGTAATCAGCATTGAGTCCTCTACCAAAATTGTGAAATTCATGGCCCCAGGGTCAGGGGTTCTAGTGCTAGGGCGGGGCTCTATTGATTATATAGTGAAAATGCATTAATTCTTTGAAAATCTTCTTCTCTGCTCCTGGGTATCAAATTAACAATCTAAGTACATTGTTATGATGAGCAAGAGTGCCTCTTTCAGATTTATGAATTTTATGGCCCCAGGGTCAGGGGTTCTGGTGTTAGGGCGGGGCTCTATTGATTATATAGTGAAAATGCATTAATTCTTTGAAAATCTTCTTCTCTGCTCCTGGGTGTTGAATAAACTAACTAAGTACATTATTATGATGACCAAGAGTGCCTCTTTCAGATTTGTGAATTTTATGGCCCCAGTGTCAGGGGTTCTGGTGTTAGGGCTGGGCTCTATTGATTATATAGTGAAAATGCATTAATTCTTTGAAAATCTTCTTCTCTGCTCCTGGGTATTGAATAAACTAACTAAGTACATTGTTATGATGAGCAAGAGTGCCTCTTTCAAAATTGTGAATTTCATGGCCCCAGGGTCAGGGGTTCTGATGTTAGGGTGGGGCTGTATTGATTATATAGTGAAAATGCATTAATTCTTTGAAAATCTTCTTCTCTGCTCCTGGGTATTAAATAAACTAACTAAGTACATTGTTATGATGAGTAAGAGTGCCTCTTTCAAAATTGTGAATTTCATGGCCCCAGGGTCAGGGGTTCTGGTGCTAGGGCGGGGCTCTATTGGTTATATTGTGAAAACGCATTTATTCTTTAAAAATCTTATTCTCTGCTTCAGGGTATTAAATAAACAACATAAAGTACATACTGTAAATCACTTTTTATTCACGAGAACTTTATTTTCGCGTAATTACGCGAGGCGGTATGCTCGCGAAAATTTCATTCTCGCGTATAATAGAATTCCTTAAGATTATATAGAGCAATGACCACAATTCGTGAAAATTTTGTCTCGCTAATAAAGAGTAAATGACTATCTCGCGAAAATAAGGTGTCGCGAAAATTAAGTGATCTACAGTAGTTATGATGAGCAAGAATGGTGCCTCAACCAAATTTGTGAATTTTTATGTCCCCTGTGTCAGGGGTTTTGTCATTTGCTTTAGGGGGGGGGGGGGGGGGGGGGGGGGCTTTTGATTATGTAGTGAAAATGCATTAATTCTTTGAAAATCTTTTCCTTTGCTCCAGGGTATTAAATTATGCCAATGATCTATAAGTATATATATATTTTTTGGATGAAAAAAGGTGTATCTAGCAAAAGGGTTAATTTCATGCCCCCTGGGTCAGGGGTATGGGGGGGGGGGGGGAAAATAAATTAATGCTTTAATTTGAGATCTGCTCTTTGGTATCAATGAATCATCTATGATAAAGTAATATTTATGATAAAATTTCCAAAATTTTGAAATAAATGGCCCCAGGGTTAGTGGTTCCTTAGGGGTGAGGTGCATAACTGGTTATAAGTGGAAGTGCATTTTCTCTTTGTTACTCTGATCTACGACTGGGTATTAAGTAACTAGAGTAAGCATGGTAAGTGTATAATTATGATAAGCAATAGTGCCTCTTTCAAAATGATGAATTTCATGGCCTCTGGTTTAAAACACGAAATAATTTCAATTGTTGTTACATGATCCTCAGGTGACCTATAAGGCCCGTGGGCCTCTTGTTAAATTTAATAATGCCCCCCCCCCCCCCCCTCCAAAAAAAAAAAAAAACACCACAAACACACACCCTCACGAACCGTACTTTTTTTTAATAGGATACACATGAAGATGGAAAAGTTATGTTAAAACATAGTTTGTTTTAATTTTTGCTGTAGATAATTTTTAGCAAATTTGCAAATTCATTGCATTCGCAAAAATATTTGTCTTAAAAATAATTCAACAATAAGAAAATGTAAACAAAGTAGTGGTCATTCGCAAAATTTTGAAACGTAAAAAATATAATCAACAGCATTCTGACCCAGATTCGCAAAATAAAATCAACGTAAAAATTTCCAGATTTACGCTATACATGTTTACATGTAAACACCTTTTGGAAAATTTCTACATTACATTGGGTTGCGTCACCCATTATCATATTTTTAGATTATGCACCACTCGGCACACCTCGGCCGATTCGTGCTTCATCTGCATTAGCCAAGGTTTGTCAAACAGGATAGCATGCACATGCTGCAGTGTGATGTGTATTGAAAAAATCATTTTGTGTTATAATTGGATTATATTTCATGAAGTTCACAGGACCTATGACAGTCGGTAAGTACAAGTTTAAGTATAGATTGGGGTAAAATGAACCGAAATGCAAAATTTAGATTAGGTTAAAGTTCAAAGATCATCGCATGCCACAGTATAGTCGGATTTTCACATTGTGAAATTATCTCCCGTTGTCGATGTGACAATCAGTTACAGGTGCAGATCCAGATTTTTTTCAGGAGGAGGGAGGGGGTTCACGCCTCAGTCAAAAAAATGTCAGCCCAGAATTTTCTCACAAGCAAAGACAAAAAACTGAAAACAAAATAAAAACAATGATAGTGGGTTCGTGGGGTCAATGTTTTCTAAGGGGGATGATGTCCAAAGTAATTTTTTATTTGCTTCAGTATATAGTCTTATTTAAATAAGAAAGCAAACTCCGGGGGGGGGGGGGGGGTCCCATCTCCCTAGCCACTCCCTGTTCATGAAATTGCAATTGATCTTGTGACTCCAAAATAGAATTTTTTTTTCCATTTGACTATATATCTACATATTTTGTTTCTTGTGTTTATAAATGACTGACTGTTTGTCTGCAGAAATTTGATCAGAAATTTGGCTTAAATTTTTGATCAGTAGGTGCTAGGGTTTGCATGCTTAACATGTGTATTCATTGTAAACTTTCAACAGGTATAAATATGTTCGACCTTGGCCCTAGAGTTAGACCCACTTAAAAAAAAAGAAATTAACCTTGGCAATTAACTTCTGAACAGGAAGTACTAGGGATTTCTTTATATTTCACATGTGTATTCCTTGTGACAAGACCTTCTTTCGATACCAACAATTTTAACCCTTTGACCTTGACCTTTGAGTTTGACATACATTTGAGAAACTTCAACCTTCGCCATAAGCTGGCCTACGTGGGCATCAGTGTTTAAACTGTAACAAACACACCTTGTCTTCGATTCATTACTTTTAAGTTGCGGTGTCTCCATATGAGGGAAAAATTCCTGAGAGAGATGCTTTCACAAAAAACAAACAAATTACTAAAAATAACATAAAACATGAACATGTTGGTTGTATCTCTTGTTCTCCCTTGAATCAGAAATGATTACATGAATATTTTAAAAATAAATACATGTATTATAAGATTTGAAAAGGTTGTGCGTCTTAAAATTGACTAAGTTCTGTGGTTGAATTAGCTATAAAACTTTACTAGCTTTATTTTGCCACTCAAAACACCTTGATTAACTATTTTCAATGATACTGTTTTCTGAAATGTTCATGCAGTTTTTTCAACAATGGATACATATGTCATACATTTTCAGTTTCTCAAAAAAATGCATGAAAAAAAAGCTTTTCAAGTACTGTAACCATGATAACCTTTACAAAATACATGTGAATCCTATGTTTTTAGCTCATTTGAGCTTTTCAGACTTTTTTTTATCACATTACGTCTGTCGTCCATTTATTTGTATGGAAACTTTACATTTTTAACTTGTCTACAACCACTGGGCCAATTTTAACCGATTCACATTGAAATCAGTATATGTACATCTGTATGTCAGTCTGTCAATTTAACCTTGGTCATCACAGTCATATCTATTGAATGAGAAGAGACAAGGCATTTGTATTAAACATATGTATAATTAGTATTTACCTGTGACAATGCCATGATTTGTTTTACCCATGACCTTGAAGTTTGACCTACTTGCAAAAAAATTACATTGTTTTAAATTCATCATTTTGAAAGAATTCATATTATACATGCATGTATATTATTACCTATGATAAGACCTTTCGAAATAAATCATGAATCTGTGACCTTGACCTTGAAGCTTAACCTACTTTTCAAAATGTTGCATTTGCTTATAACTTTCGATTGAGAAGAGATATGACTTTTACATTTGACATGTACAATACTCGTAAGAATTCAAGATGTTTCCCAGCATGCTATGATTTTTTACACTATGATGTTGATGTTTTACCTAATTTTCAAAATATTTAACTCTCCTAAAAGATGATCAGGCTACTGATTTGACCCCCCCAGGGCAAAATCAAAATTCTGAAACCTTACTGCACATCTACATGACACCACCAACCATCTCCCAAAAGATGATTAGGCTGCTGAGTAAAATATAGCAGTTCAGGGAAGACGGGGCTTTTAGCATAAAAAAAACATCATTTTTCGACCCCCATTTGACCCCCTGGGGCAAAATCAAAATTCCAAAACCTTACTGCACATCTACATGACACCACCAACCATCTCCCAAAAGATGATTTAGCTGCTGAGTAAAATGTAGAAGGAGTTCAGGGAAGACGGGGCTTTTAGCATAAAAAGCATCATTTTTCGACCCCCATTTGATCCCCCGAGGCAAAATCAAAATTCCAAAACCTTACTGCACATCTACATGACACCACCAACCATCTCCCAAATGATGATTAGGCTGCTGAGTAAAATGTAGAAGGAGTTCAGGGAAGACGGGGCTTTTAGCATAAAAACATCATTTTTCGACCCCCATTTGACCCCCCGAGGCAAAATCAAAATTCCGAAACCTTACTGCACATCTACATGACACCACCAACCATCTCCCAAAAGATGATTAGGCTGCTGAGTAAAATGTAGAAGGAGTTCAGGGAAGACGGGTCTGTTAGCATAAAAAACATCATTTTTCGACCCCCATTTGACCCCCCGGGGCAAAATCAAAATTCCGAAACCTTACTTCACATCTACATGACACCACCAACCATCTCCCAAAAGATGATTAGGCTGCTGAGCAAAATGTAAGAGGAGTTCAGGGAAGAAAAGTGTGACAGACGGACGGACGGACGGACATGAGTAACAACAATATACCCGAACTTTCTTTAGAAAGTGCGGGTATAATAATATATTATTATAAAAGGAGTTTGAATTCAGAGATGAAATAGATTAATATTTTTATTGACTCTTTCAGGTGGTGCAAATGTTGAACTCTCTTTATACCAAGTTTGATTCCATCATCAAGAACTACGATGTATATAAAGTGGAAACGATCGGCGACGCGTATATGGTAGTGAGCGGGCTTCCCATCAGGAATGGCGACACACATGCGGGCGAAATCGCATCAATGTCGTTAGATCTTCTCCGTGCCATAAAAACTTTCCGAATTACATTCCTTCCAAACGAAACTTTAAAGTTGAGAATTGGAATGCACTCAGGTAATTGAAATAAAATTCCGTAACTTTTTAAGCCATTCTTTGGTTCAGCTTTAGATATGTTGCATTATGCCATTTTGACCCCAGAATTAGTGTGAGACGTATGTAAAAAAAAATTACTCTTGATGTGGCCGTTTAGTAACTGTTAGAATATGCGCTTTCCCTTTACCTTTTACTATGCATTAAGTTTGAGATATTATGACAGGGCCTTGTGTAGCGGGAGTGGTTGGCCTCACGATGCCAAGATATACATTGTTTGGCGATACTGTCAACACAGCATCTAGGATGGAATCTAATGGAGAACGTAAGTCTTCAGTTTGAATTTAAGGCTTCATTCTGAAGTTAGTTAATGATAAATCACAAATTTATTTTTTTTCTCTATACAGCCCTTAAAATCCACTGCAGTGAATCCTGCAAAACTTTCCTAGATAAATTAGGCGGGTATACTTTGGAACCACGTGGTTTGGTTGAAATGAAGGTATGTTTAACTGTCAAACAAAGAATGGATTATCAATATTGAATTGCAAGGAATGACTGAATACAAAGAAAAAGTAACATTATTTTCTAGGGAAAAGGGCAGATGTTCACCTACTGGTTGGTCGGCGAAGATGTTCACATAAGACGACAGAGATTGCAGAGATGTAGTCAGACTTTGAAAATGAACACAACTTGGGCTAGGGCTACCCGACAGGCGTATCTACAGTTCTGTAAATCTGAGAACAATGGTGACAAAACAGGGGATAGCCAACCACTTGTGGACCTTTTCAGAGAAAGCGAAAGCCACTCCAATCACGACGAGTCCCCTAAAACCAACCACCATGACAACTTCAGCTCACCGAAAGAAATCCGATCATTCTCTTCAAAACTACGATACATTCCAAATGGAATTATTTCTGAGGACAAACGTTTTAGTGATATCAAGTTGACAGGTTCAGGACAAGATATTGTTGAGCGGACAGCGTTGATTTCCGATCACGATTTATATGATAGCGATCCCGAGGTCCCAGAGAGGACCAGGCATCTGTCAGTCGGGAACAGAACGTATGTTAGTCTGGTAGTGGGTGCTCCGGAAAGACCGAAAAGTGCCAGGAATAATAACAGGGAAATGTTTGATGTGAACAATGAGAATTCCCCGGAGTACCAGAATCTAATATCTGACTCGGCGGTTTGATAATGGTACTAGAAATTCTTATGACGTTGTAAAGCACATCATCAAAATACGCAACGCTGGAGAAAGAAAAATAATGACTTTGAAGAATTTGTAGGAGTAATTATTTGGAAGCATTTAGCAACGAAAATATTTTTACGTGATGGTTGATTGAGGATAAATGATTCAGGAAAAAACAACTCATTAGTCTTTTGTTTATATAGTATAATTTAGCATAAAAATAAAACCTTTCCCATGGTTTACAACAATAATATATGGCATTTAGAGTTTATCGCAAAAAGTGTGTCGAAGGATCAAAGCATATTGTGATATTTTCATTCCGTCATTCCAAAATTTTCAAGACATGTTGCCATATCAGCACCTTTCCATAGGCAAATTTGTATGTGTATATTTAAGAGAGAGAGAAAGAGGGAGAGAAAGGCATGTCTTTAAATTATTTGCACTGTATGTTTGAAAGCATAAAATACATTTTCTCAAAATGCATACCATATTTTGTTACTTTAAATGATATAATCTTTGTTGAAATAATAAAAAAAATTTGGTTTTTCTTGTTGGTTAGTTAATGCTTTTTTGTAAATTTATTATTCCACATATGATAACCAATTATTCAAAAATGCTTTTCATTCAAATATTTTACAGTGTGGTAAATGGTTGACACAATAAACCATATAAATATGCCTTTAAGTATCGAAAGTATAGCCACTAATCTTTTAAAAAACAAACGAATGGTCTAATATTTTTAATCATTGTAGAATTTTGAAGGTACTATTAGTATAACTAGAGGTACTGTGAGCGATGAGCTCACTAAATGAAACCCCCCGCCTCCCATATGGTTATAACTGGTGAAAAAGTCCATGTTTTCCTGTGGCCGGGAAACCCAAAATATGTGTCGGATCAAAAAGTAAAATAGGAGGTGCACAATGGCAATATATAATAAAGATTCTGTGAAAGTTGCATCAAATTTCATTCAGTGGTATGAGAGGAGTTGCGGATAAGAGATGGGTACCCCAAAGCGTAACAGACGGACGGACGGAATTAACGATTTCTATATACCCTCCCACTTTTCAAGCGGGGGGTATAAATATATTCTTCCAAAGGCATTAACAAAATTAAACCTGGTTATTGTCTAATTATATCACTTCGAAGTTTATATTGAAGTGTTATGGCAGGGCATGTGTTACTGTGAAATTGTAAAATATGATTTCAATTTCATAATAATCTCTTGATGAAAATATGCAAAAACTCTTTCTTTATCAACATATGAAATAAAATAAGTCATTTGATACAAATATTTTGAAATAAAAAACTTCTTCTTTTCACCAAAGGCTGTTAACTCTGCAAAAATGTTATCAAATTGAAATGTAAAAATTCCAAACCTCCTTAATAGTTCGTCATTCAAGAAATAGAAATCTGACATTCCAATTTTTTTTCCTTCAAAGCAAGACTAATTTACCCCACTAAATATGTGATTTACAGTCCCCTTATAAACGATATATTTGATGTGCGACAGTAAATTTGTAAATCCGCAGTGTGGGTAAATAGACTAAATACTGTACGTGTACATATTTTGCGTTTTCGAAATTTAGCACACTCACGGGATATTGAGTTGGTGTATTCATGAATTAGCGTTTCACGCACGTACTCACTGTATATAGTATGTAAATTAAAGCGTATCAATGACCATGCCAAAGGCGCTAAAATAGGAAGTCCATTCACGTGGTCACGTGATCAAATCCTGCGAAGTAGGTTTGACCCTGTACGAACTACGTTCATTTCCCAGTGAACTTTTTAACATTGTTGTTTATTATTTACATTTGAAACGAATAAATTTATTACACGAACAGGCCTCTGTATTGCTATGTTGACCTAGGATTTGTTTGGTCTTGAAAGTTCGCCTCGCTCTAACATTTGAATGTTTACATTGATAATCAGCAGTCCAGACCGGGAAGTCTCTGTTTATAATGAGAGAACAAGGATCGCTGCTGAGAATAATCTTACCATCTCATGACTCCTTAAATTATTATATTTGAAGTCAAAAGCGGTGGTACATGTATCGCCTGTTTTACTTTACATAACTCCAAAGGAATTTCTGGTTAAAAAGGTAAGTGCGTTTACTAAGCTAGTTATAGTATTCAAAACATTATTTCACATCGAAAGAAGATCTATTGTACATCTGTTGATTAAAAAATATCCTTGCGTTTCAATCATTTTATCTATTTCATCGCTAATATCTTAAAAGTATCCCGAAACCAGTTGCAAAAAGATGTGGCAAAATATCTCGCCGTTTGATTCGGTCGCGCTATGACCTCTGACCACCAAATAAGTTCATACAGTATTGAACATATTTTCTCTTCAATACATTTATCTAAAAAAGTATTTGCAAATGTAAATGTAACGGTATATAGTAGAATATGCCTCTTTTCTTTAACCTCCGACATGGAACTCTGCGTAAAAAAACGTCATGATTAAACGTTATAATGGTAAAAATGATAAGACAAATTATACAATTTCAAGTTCCTTCACCCTTGTTTATGAGTGAATGTCAGGCATCTCGTGAAGGCTTTCATATCAAGAACAGCAAAACAACGGAGCAGTTACATGTATTTATACTGTTTATCTTGAAGCAAATTTATTATAAAGGAAATTTGACATGTTAAGAAAAAAGAATATGTGTACAAAAATGTAAGCAACAAGAATAGAAACATCAAAATCATTACTACGAATAAAACAAGAGGCCCATGGGCCACCTCGCTCACCTGAGCACTGTGGCTAGGCAAAGTATAAATTGGTTTATTATTGAAAAGGTAAAATCCAAAAGTAGTCCCATGAACAATCATGGATTTTCTATCTTAGAGAAGAAGATTTTTAAAGAATTTTCCTATATATTTCTACGTAAAACTTTGGTCGGCCACCTTGGCCCCGCCCTACCCCGGGGGTCATGATTTGAACAAACTTGAATCTACACTACCTGAGGATGCTTCCATATAAATATGATGAATTATGGCTTGGTCATTCTTGAGAAGAAGATTTTTAAAGAATTTTCTTATATATTTCTATGTAAAACTTTGGTCGGCCATCTTGGCCCCGCCCTACCCCCGGGGGTCATGATTTGAACAAACTTGAATCTACACTACCTGAGGATGCTTCCATTTAAATATGATGAATTATGGCTTGGTCATTCTTGAGAAGAAGATTTTTAAAGAATTTTCCTATATATTTCTATGTAAAACTTTGGTCGGCCATTTTGGCCCCGCCCTACCCACGGGGGTCATGATTTGAACAAACTTGAATCTACACTACCTGAGGATGCTTCCATATAAATATGATGAATTATGGCTTGGTCATTCTTGAGAAGAAGATTTTTAAAGAATTTTCGTATATATTTCTATGTAAAACTTTGGTCGGCCATTTTGGCCCCGCCCTACCCCCGGGGGTCATGATTTGAACAAACTTGAATCTACACTACTTGAGGATGACTCCCCATAAGTTTCATCTTTCCTGGCACAGTGGTTCTTGAGAAGAAGATTTTTAAAACATGCCACCAAATTTTCATTAATTGCAAATTATCTCCCCTTGAATGAGGGCGTGGCCCTTCATTTGAACAAACTTGAATCCCCTTCACCCAAGGATGCTTTGTGGCAAGTTTGGTTGAAATTGGCCCAGCGGTTCTTGAGAAGAAGTCGAAAATGTGAAAAGTTTACAGACAGACAGACGGACGGACAGACGGACGGACAGACGGACGCCGGACAAAATGTGATCAGAAAAGCTCACTTGAGCCTTTGGCTCAGGTGAGCTAAAAAGTGATAAAAATATTAATCTTATGGATTTAACATATTAAGTAAATGATCATTGTGCATATTTAAATGCGTACATATATATTGAAAAAAATTATTTTTAAGAAATGCAAAGAAGATACTATGAATATTATAATTATAACGATAATAGCACGATAAATTATAGTGAGTCACTACATGATGAATAAGTCATTTGGTTTCGCACAAGTAGCAGTAGTACTGGTAGTATATGAAAATAAAGGAAACATCAGTTCAGAGAAAGTCCGTGTTGCAAATAAACATTGAACAATGAAAAAAGTTCAGACTCATATAGGGACTGAGGGGGACAATCTAGACAAGACAAATGTGGAGCACAAAGATAACTTTCGATCCTTTTACAAATCGTGTACAGTTTTAAAGGAAAATTGAATGTTATTCACTTAGAGTATCCTCCGGGCGAAAATTTCTAAGTTAATACATGTAGTACTTGTGATTGAAAATCCAAATAACATTCTTATTGAACGTAATAACCAATGTGTCGAATATTATGCTGAAATTATACACTGCCCAAATCTCCTCCCGCGCCTTTATATCTGGTTAAGATAAATGCAAGTCATATTTTTTCTGATGTTCTCCTAAAAAAAGAAATTCTTTTTTATGCTGCCTGTTTCCAAAGTTATCTGAAATTGAGTCTAGCATGTTGAACCAAAGTACAAACTATTAATCGCCTTGGTAAGTGGCATTTTTCATGTACTGTTGTCTTTGTGTCTGAAGATCTGATATATTTTCAGCACTTTGAGGATTTCCCACTATGTTTGGACTCGCAGAGTATCCGGAATCTTTCGAGTCTGTCCCAGGAGAAGTCGAAAATCTTGGATCGAGGTATGGGTCATCTTCTGATATGAATATGTAAATAAATCTCAATTTATTGATATCAAACAAATATTAATGCAATAAGATTTTTCCGATCGCTTAAAAGAAATAACGGTATAAGGACAAGAAGAAGAAAGTTTAAAAAAAAGCTATAAAATTCTATGTTTATGTACGTGTACTATTATGCATGTTTTGATGCGTTTAAGTATAGTTCTCCAATTTTCCACCAGTAAAACGTTTTTGATTCCCTACCTCTGAATTTTAAAGACCTTACCTGAAGATTTTCCGCAATCACGACGGGCTTTACATAATATTCCGCTAACTATTACCAATGCTAGCACAGCTAACCCAAAGAGGACACCAAAAACCACTGGCAAAATGGAATTATCTTCGCTGAAAGAAAATTATACATATCTTAAATGTCAAAGTATGGAATAAATATTTTACATTAGAAAGGATGCGTAAATGAGCTTGAAATACAATGATAAACACTCTTTTTTCCATCATGATAACATAATGTCGATTTGAAGTTGATATAGGATACCTCTTTGAAGAAGGACTGAAAGATTGGTTGTTGATTTGTCTCATGCATTTTTGACACTCTGAGGGATTCGGGCATTTTGATGGCAACTTCCTGAATGGATCTTTTATTATCCTTTCATATACTGAATATCCATCCTCATCTAAGGTATATCGTCATATCTTATTTAGTAGAATGAAAAGGGGTAAAGACAAGAGGCCCAGGGGCCACAGCGCTCACCTGAGCACATCAGCTAGGAAAAAACACATATCAGATCAGACCTGAAATTTAACTTAAGTTTGGGGGGGGGCTTGAATTTTAACCCCAAAGGGATCATAATTTGAACGAACAAGAATCTACATTACCTGAGGATGATTCCATACAAATATAACTAATCCTGGCTTTGAAGTACTTGAAAAGAAGATTTAAAAAGGTTTCCCTATATATTTCTATGTAAAACTTTGGTCGGCCATTTTGGCCACACCCTTACCCCGTGGTCATGACTTGAACAAACTTGAATCTACACTACCTGAGGATAATTTCACATGAGTTTCATCTTTCCTGTTTCAATGGTTCTTGAGAAGAAGATTTTTTAAAGATTTTTCCTATATGTTCCTATGTAAAACTTTGATCGGCCATTTTGGCCCCGCCCTACCCCCGGGGGTCATGACTTGAACAAACTTAAATCTACATTACCTGAGGATGATTCCACATGAGTTTCATCTTTTCTGGCCCAGTGGTTCTTGAGAAGAAGATTTTTAAAAATTTTTCCTATATATTTCTATGTAAAACTTTGATCGGCCATTTTGGCCCCGCCCTACCCCCGGGGGCCATGACTTGAACAAATTTGAATCTACACTACCTGAGGATGATTCCACATGAGTTTCATCTTTCCTGTCCCAGTGGTTCTTGAGAAGAAGATTTTTAAATATTTTTCCTATATATTCCTATGTAAAACTTTGATCGGCCATTTTGGCCCCGCCCTACCCCCGGGGGTCATGACTTGAACAAACTTAAGTCAACACTACCTGAGGATGATTCCACATGAGTTTCATCTTTCCTGTCCCAGTGGTTCTTGAGAAGAAGATTTTTAAATATTTTCCTATATATTCCTATGTAAAACTTTGATCAGCCATTTTGGCCCCGCCCTACCCCCGGGGGTCATGACTTGAACAAACTTAAATCTACACTTCCTGAGGATGATTCCACATGAGTTTCATCTTTCCTGTCCCAGTGGTTCCTGAGAAGAAGATTTTTAAAGATTTTTCCTATATATTCCTATGTAAAACTTTGATCGGCCATTTTGGCCCCACCCTACCCCCGGGGGTCATGACTTGAACAAACTTGAATCTACACTACCTGAGGATGATTCCACATGAGTTTCATCTTTCTTGGCCCAGTGGTTCTTGAGAAGAAGATTTTTAAAATATGCCACCAAATTTTCATTTATTCCCAATTAACTCCCCTTGCATGAGGGCTTGGCCCTTCATTTGAACAAACCTGAATTCCCTTCACCAAAGGATACTTTGTGGCAAGTTTAGTTGAAATTGTCCCAGCGGTTCTTGAGAAGAAGTCGAAAATGTGAAAAGTTTACAGACAGACGGACAGACAGACGGACGCCGGACAAAATGTGATCAGAAAAGCTCACTTAAGCCTTCGGCTCAGGTGAGCTAATAAAAAACAGTGCTCGATCTCATAAAACCTTCAAAGAATACTAATCTGTAAACAGAACATAAACAAAGACTGAAAAGTCAGCCAAAATACGACACAAATTTAGGTTAAATTTTCTCATAAGATCGTTTTAATGACCGTAGAATGTTCGAAATGTTAACTTTAAACGAGGTTGTTGTTGTTTAAAACAAGAGCATTATCTTGAGAATCAAATAAGTTTGAGGTCATAATCCCATATGCATTTGATCGCGGGACATTACTACCAGTACATTAATATGGAAGGTAGGCGTTGGAAAAGCTGGTAATCTCTTTTGTCATACAATTTAGTTGTTAATTAGCATTTATCATCTATAATCGGTAAAACATCCAAATGTGAAGCAGTATATAAATATTGCATGTAGCTGAGTGTAACATTGAAAATTTTCACCCCAAGAAAACCATTGCCAACCTCGGCTGCGCCTCGGTTGGCAATGGTTTTCTTGGGGTGAAAATTTTCAATGTTACACTCAACTACATGCAATATTTATCATATTATACTGAATGTTTTATACAAATAAATGTAACAGTGAACCGTGCGCGCATAAATTCTGCGCAGTCGCTATTTTTTGGAAGATCACCCGTCGTCAAGCACTATTGACTGTTGCTACGCTGGAGGGCGTGGCTTCATTTATTCAGAGGGTAATAGTGTTTTTAAACAAATGTTTCTCGACGAATCAGATTCAAGTAATGTACATGAAAGTATAACATATTATAATAGCTGCTTGAAATAGAAAACGTACTTCAACAAATATCAGTTGACTGGCATCTGAGGCCTTCCTCTGGACTTGATATATTTTATATCCTATATTACCATCACCATTCTCATTAAAAACTTTGGATGGAATCCCACTATCATCAATCACCAGTTTTTCATTCTTTATTATGTCGTAGACCTGTTGTGGAGAATCTCGATACCTTTGACATAAAGTAGAGGACTGGCTGCCACAGAGATCAGCAAAAGATTTGTTTGTTCCTTGCAGAAGAGAAAACATGGCATTTATAGCAAAGGCGGTCCATAGTTCTGGTTGATAGTCTTTGTTGTTAAATTCTTCCTCAATATCCATACACTGGGAAGCAGAGAGTTTATTAAAGCTGCCAGACAGGAAACAACCATTTCTTTGTTCAAAGTACTCTTTTGTCCAAGGATTAATATCATCGTTATCAGCAAGTCTATCGTGAAGATATTTCTCAAACATAGATGTCCCAGTCACAGGTGTCATTTGGAGTGACAATGAAATGGTTCCTTCTAGTTTATGCTTACCAGCTATTATGCTTTGTCGAGTTCCAAACGCCTCAGAACCTATAAAAAGATATGGCCAAGGATTTATTGTTTCGTGTAGCTCGGCCATAACTTCCTGTACAACATGACTTCTTAAAAACAGGAGGACAACTGTAGCATACGGAGTGTTTTCAAGATCGTAACGAATCTTTTTGTATTGATTTTCTTTCACTTTGATTTCATGCGCAATGCATATTTTCATGTCTTTAGCTGCGCGTACAATAGCATTCCTTCCTCCTTCACCATAGGTTCCTTCACTGTAGATAATCTGTATGTACGAAGAATTGAGTGATTTCACTATGTTAACCATCGCCATAGCTTGTTTGTCGTCCGGAGTACACGTTCGCATGAAATATTTATAGGTGGATTTGTCACTTAGAACAGCAGCAGTAGAGGCGTAACTGATCTGAGGTAAATTAAATTCTTGAAGTACATTAGCTGCCGCTATACTGCTGCTGCTGCCATATGCAGCAACAAATCCCAGGGTATTATTTGAAATATTAGAAATTACAGAACCATCTGATAAATGTAGACCTTCCCTGAAGAAGTTGAGGAGTTTTGATTGAATCAGCAATGGCTGATTACAGCTGTTAAAAATTACGTAACCGATTTTCTTTCCTCCAAAAATATTAGCAAAACTGCCAAGCTTTTCATTCACCGTATCTACTGCAAACCGAATGCCTTCCACAACCTCCCACCCATTCGATGTACGAATATCACCACACTCCATAAGGTTGTATATGTCTTTGTTATATACAGGAACCACTGCAGCAACATACAAATCCCCTTTTCGAAAAATAACGTCATTTGCCAAGTTACTATTTCGGCAAGATTCACATTTCTTCTGATTATCACACTGAGCCTTTATAATATCCGGCCAAATTAAGCCATTCTCGTCCTTTGTGTAATCTCTCAATAGGTCTGTTTTTAAATCTAACGTTAAATTGTTGTACCATCCAACCTATAAACAAAAAGTGAATTGTTTTATCTTCCTGTCTGAATAAAGGCATTAAATATTTAGAATATTTATATGTTCATTTTGGCTTCAATCATTTTCATGTAAAGACGTCGCTATACCAAAAATTATATTTCGAACCTGTTTACCATTACGAAGGTAGTATCAGTCGGCCGAGTGGCGCTGTGCAGTGATTAGAGCGTCTGCTATAAAGTCGCGCAGTAAGGAGTTGATCCTTAAGTCGCGGATTCGAATCTCTCTGTGAGACGTGAGAATCACAGGCACTTGACATTTTTAACCATAATGTGCGCGTGGATACTGGTCTTTCGGATGAGAAAGTATAAACCGAAGTTCCGTGTCGCAGTATATGCTGGCACAAAAAGATCCCTCACTGCTCAACGGTCGTAAGTGCCAAGTAAAGGACAAAATTTGCATCTCTCCACCGGCAAGTGGTGGCGTCTCCATAAGAGAGAAAAATTCTCAATAGGGACATAAAGCAACATACAAACAAACAAATATTTAGAATCTATGCTTGTTCATCAATACACGTGCAAAAGCCCTTTTTATGAAAGAGAGGTGCTTTTTATTATAGATACATTCGTTCTAGTTACCTTTTCTAAACACATTTCTTGACCTTTCAGAATGCAATTTCGGAAATGGTAAACTTCATATTCATCCAAATTTCCTGATATGTTAGCTTCAGTTCTTCCATTGAAAGTTATTCCTAGGTTTTGTCGTAAACCATCAGGCATTTCTTCCTTGAGACTTATATTTGTATTTTTGCCTCTTTCTACAAGTTTGTAAGTATTGAACCACAAAGTACTATTAAGATTGCTGCACAAACCCTCTGTTTCTCCACATTCCTCTCTTTGGAGGTCTTTGAGAAGTTTGGCTTGCATGATAGTGGACAAAATTGCATAACCCTCAAACACATTATCACCAGTGACAGAATCTACGTCAGCAAACGTTGGCATCAAGCAGGTAGGATTCTGAATATCACAGGATATGAACTTATCGACAACCTTCCCTAACCACGGATTAGATGATACTTCCTGATTAAAAACTGTTTTGTTTGTCATAACATTTGTCCAGTGTAACTGAAAACTCTCAAAGAACAACCGCGGAGGACTAGTGAAAAAAGAACCCTTTGCTACATGATACTGGTTTAAAGTCACTTTATCTATATTAGAGGCCCCCTCAGAAAAGATCATTCCAAGTCGAAAATTGTACTGATCTTTGAGTTTGTTGGCAACATTGAGAAACACTTTGGCTGTTTTGGTGGACGCAAATACTACTACTCCTGTTACTCTACTCTCAGTATGAAAAATCACGGACTCGACACTTTTTTGAAGTTCTTGGGAATTTACAAGACCATTTTCCATAGATACTGCTGAAGCGTATGCAATGCATATCTTTCTTGATTGAGTCTGCATCCTAAATTCATCATAGTTGCCTACTCCATAGGTATTGTTTTCGTAAAAGACACCAATGTAGTTCCATTCCAGTTTTTGCAACAGAGATATGATGACCTAGAATTTCGATACAATAAAAAATTATAGTTTATACAGATCTGGACGATGAAATCAAAAACAATAACACAAAATTTTTAAAAAATACACAGAAAAAATTAGGTGCTTATCCTAATGATCAATCAGATGACGAAATTTAGATATCCCCATGAAAAAGTAAAAAATTAAAACATACATTTTGTAAATAATACGCATATTTAAGGAAACACACTTAGAACCTATCAAAATATTTTTAAAATGTACAGTTTTAGCTTTATTGTGACCGAAAAATGTGTTTTCAAAATTTTTAAAACTGGCCTTAAATATTAGTTGAGTACTGTAGATTCATAAAATATACCAGTGAAATAATTGTCGTGTTATTTCGCGAGAAGCACCACTCGCGAAATAAATTTTATCGCTTTTATTTTTAGGATGATGAAATCTATATAAAATCTCTTGATCAACCGTCCATTCGCGAATTATTATGTCGTCCCAAACGAAGTCGTGGACGACATATTGCGATTGTAAGCATGTTTTTGTTGTCCAGGCGATTTCTCGGAGATGGCTAGGACAATCTTCCTGAAATTTTCCTTAAAGGAGGATCACTGGTTTAAGTTGTGCCAGGTGGTCATTCAGTTTCAAAATGGCTACCGTTGCCACGGTAACCTGCAAAAAGCGACGAATTTTGTGCGCGAGTGTTCTCTCTGGTCCCTTGAACATTCGTAATGAAACTTTACTTATTTATTGATTAGTATCTGTCATTGTGCGTGTTGCATTTAAAAATTGCAAATTGTCAATAGTCTCCGTGGAAACAGGGGGAAAGTGAAAATTCTTTATTTTTAATTTTTAAATCAAAGTACTGAGAGTACTGATAGGAGTTGATGGTTTTTCCAAGCTTAGCTAATGGGTACTGTTTTATTGATGAGAAAAAATGAAAGATTTGTTCAGTTCGGGGCGACATACTAGTAAGCTGTTGCTTGCAATAGCAGACTTTCTAGTTATTATAATTGCAGTTTGACGTAGGAAAACCCTTTCGCGATTATAAGTTTTGGCAAAAATTAAGAAATCTTCAGTATATGACTATGATAAATCAGGAAAGAATATGGCATGGAGAAGTACGATTCCGAAAATATGACGTCATAATTTTCATGCAGTTCTCTTTTTTAAATAGAAAAAGCCTCAAAATGTCCAATTTCAAAGGTTATTTTCTTTAAGAAAATACTGTCCACAGCCCTCACCCTCTTTAATTTTCAGACATGTTGAGTAAAACTCTTTGAAAAATCATATTTCTCATAATCTTTCTGGGAGATGCCTGTTATATGTATCTGAAAGAAAATTCCACTGAAAATTGGTGACTTCTGCGACTTTTCAACAAAATACAGGAGAATGCACAATTTAAGTTTACAAGGTCACAATTAGTATTTTAAAGGTCATATGAGAAAGATAGATTTGTATGATCTCTCTGCATAGAATCTGGATGATTGTTCTTCATCACATTTTAACAAATTAAAATTGTTTTTTTTAAATCAATGTTTTGTTATACCGAATTTAAAATCATTTAGTTCAATTGAACAATAGGACCTAGAGAAAAATATATAAATTTGAAAATGACTATATTTGTCGAATTCCTTTAAAAGAGATTAATTTCGTTATAATTACAAATATAAAAATCTTTTCAGTTATTTGATTCTCATTTAAATTCGTTAAAAAAGTTTGATTTCTTGTAATATTATTTATTTGTTTTTATGATTTAGCAAAAATAGCATTTAATGTTATAAGATTTATATAGTTTTATTCAGAATCATTCAAATTAATATTGATATTATAACGAATAGAAATCTTTATCAAAACTTAAAGCTGACATGAATTCTTAAATACGCAACATTTTCATCTATGTACGACTTGTTTCATACCAACTATAGCCGTTTTCCGCCATATTTCTTTCAGATACATTGTCTCGATTAACGATATATACCCCAATGCGCTCGTTACACTTGAATGATTTTTTGGCTTGGGTGTCGACTTGTGCACATCTCCGATGGTAAAGCATAATAGAACACATGAGGTGATGAAGACATTTCAAAACCAAAATAAACAACATAATAAGCATATTTCTGAATGATTATTGATTTGAATCAAAAGAAAAAAATGCAAGTTTGGAAGAGAAATCTAGATGCATGAATACGACGTATTTTTACAGTGCGCCAATTTATGCAGAATAAACTTGAAATAAAAAGCAGTATAATCTGCAAACACTTTTTTGAAATTATTATCATTTAAATGGAACAAAACAACCACCGTCTTTGATTTGCAGGATTTATGCAGACTTAGATGCATGTCGAGAAAACGCGTCGAACGCTGTAAACGTACCCATACCTGGTAATAAGGTTACTGCATCGGTTCGAAGATGTGCACAAGTCAAGTGATATACACCCTGAATTCCATTTATTGAAATATGCATCACAAAAAAAGAAATAAACTCCATAAAAAGCTCAGTTAGTAGACACACTGTCATTACTCCGTACAGACTAGCACATCCAAACACTTAGTCCGTGCTGATCAGATTTTGGTCAGGGAAAATATCACAAGTGGAAAGAGAAGTTATTTGGTATTTGCGCGGCTGAAAGGGGGGGGGGGTTGTAACTAAAATTTATTTATAATTGCTTCATAATGTGTTACTGAAAATTGTCTCTCAATAGTTTTGATAAAAATTTTATATGGTCTGCAGTTGTTTTGCATCGCAAAATTATTTTATCAGTTGTAAATGATTATTTTAGTACATGTGTAATCTCAAATCTAGACCGAGTAGTTTGATATACGGTAATTATTTAATTCAAGAAATAAAAGCATTTAACCCGAACACAAAATTTTATTTGTACATCTGTAGGTTCTTTAACACACAGAAAGAAAGATCATCCCCTGTTTATAATGACATTTAGGCATTTTGTTTTGTTTTTTTTTTGGGGGGGGGGGGGGGGGGGGGGGGATAATTGACATGACCGTTACCTAAATATTCGTGGAAGACAGACATTTTTGCTAAATCCATTTTTGAGATTTTTTATTGTCTCACTCCGACCAGAAAGTATGTACATTTTGAGGTATGTGGCTGTTTTATAATTATGTAGTACAGGAAATCTTTCATTTCGAGATTTCATTATCCCTGTCTGACAGTCTAGCTTTTTCAAAAATAAAAATAATTCCTGTAGGAATATTTTGGAGATTAATTTTAAAAACTGGGGTAGGGATACTTGAAACCTGGTTCAATATGGATAATTTTTATTTTTAGTCTTTTTTTTCATCGAATCATTAAAATCTCTCTCTCTCTCTCTCTTTCTCTCTCTCTCTCTCTTGTAACCATTCGTTAGCGCAAAATTAGGTATAAAATTCTACGCACTTTGTGCTCTTCCATTTATTAACCCTAGAGACAGATGAAGGATTTTTTTTCAGGCAGGGATGTCGATTGTCGAAACTTGTTCAAAAATTGAAATAATAATTTACTTTTGACAAGAAAATTAAACCAATCGCAGAAATTGAAAGAGGAAAAAAGTGAAATCTACATCATAGGAATGGGAACATTGTGAACTTTCTCAATTACCTTCAATTCTCAGGCAAGGAATCTGGACAAAAAATATTTAGACAAGAGGAATAAGTTTAAAAGTTAATTTTAGTAAGAATGTGGCATTATAATCGGCTATTTTTAATCATTAAAATTTTATGTCAGGAAATATAATTCACATTCAATTAAAGAGGCGGATCCAGCCAGTTTAGAAAAGCGGGGGTGGGGGTGGGGGTTCCAGGTCGGTGCCCCCACACTCATTAGCAAAGAATCAAACCACGGCCACTTCAAGTCCTTAGCTACATTATGAGAAGGGGGCCCCCAAAAGCAGTTAAAAAGCCAAAAATAAATAAAATCAAAACCATAACCAAAAAAAAAAAATAAAAATTAAAAAAAATAATAAAATAACAACAACAACAAAACCTATTAACCACCCTTAAAAATACTTTTTGGAAGTGATAGATCGAGGGGGGAGCTTCCTGTAACCTTTCTGTTTGGTACAATACTGCATATTTTCCGGTAACAAAAAATGTGGTGAGGGCTTTCAAATCAAAATATTATTTAAAACTGCAGCAAAAGCTAGATTATCCTCCGAAAAAGTGAGCCCCCAGGCCTCCATCTGCATACTATGGGAGCATTTTAAACCTTTTTCGATTTAGAATATGTTATGCATACTTCTACAAGTTCATTACTTCTGGAGATGGCCCTAAAATGGTATAGCTAAAGATCGCTGGAATATTCCTTGCATATTATGGGTATTCAGAGTCCTTGGCGGGGTTGTGAAGGTACACGGAGGAAAGCAAATCTGCATACATTTACAGATCTACCGAGCAGAAAGGGCAGAGTTTTTTTTATCAATTAAATTATTCGACGCATAAATATCTAAATTACAGAAAAAATTTCTCTGTGTGTGTACGAAAATAAAGGGGGGTTCCACCCCCACCCCCTCAGAATTCGCCCCATCTGGATCTACTAATTAATTCTATTTTGATCATTCATGTACCAAAGAATTAAACTCGTTTATAGTGTAAAAAAAATTATAAATAACTTTAGATCAAGTTATATTAGGTCTATATTTTTAAAAATAAAGCCACTACACAGTATGTATTTGAAAATAATTGATCGTAATGATTATCTGATCTTTTTCAGATGTTTGTTTAATTTATTTAATTTAGGAGACTATTGTGCATTTTCACCCCCAACCATCCCTTCAAATGAAAAATCTCGTCAACAGATGAAAGATTCGTAATGATGCATGCAATAAAATAGATTTGATGTGGTTAAGCCATGTTTATAAATTTTGTTCATATTTATATTTACAGACAATAGTAAATATATCTATTTTTGCGAAAAAAAAAATTTGCATTTTTTTTTCAATCAACCAAAATACCAGCTAGTGACTTTCCACCTTTGAAATTTCCCCTCTCCAAATAAACTGATCGTCGTGGACCACGTGTGTCCAAGTGCTATGTGGTCACTTTTCTTTTACTGTAGAGTTAGCAATGGATTACATGACTTCTGAGATGCATATTTTAATAAAAGTAAAATAGGATATTTCTTTCCACATGTGCACATCCCTGTAACGATAGCAGTATTCAGGTAAATGTTTTATCACTGCGTTCGATGCGTATTCTCGACCTACAGGCATAGATATCCAAACGGTTTTTGCATACAGGTATGCATGAATGTATTCCGTGTTGTTGTTTTTTTCTATTTTGAAAATGCACATGCATTCAAAAATAATTTACTTCTCTGCATAGTTCACGTTTTTGTTGGATTTTTACTTTAAAAATTTGTAATTGGTCAATTTATGGATTTGTGACTACTATATGCTATCGGAGATGTGTACATGTCGACAGCAAAGCTAGAAAATCAATCAAGTGAAACAAATGTGCGAGGCTTTATATAACAGGTACAGGTGGCCAAAATTTTTGGATTAAATATGGCGGAATCAAAGAAATATGGCGGACAAGGGCGTACAGGAATGTAATAAGTCGTACAAAGATGAAAATTGATGCCTTTTTAAGAGTTCATGTCAGCTTTAAGAATTTGTGGTTTCTAATTCATACTTCAATATATCCTTTAATACACTTTTGTTAAAGAAAATGTCAAGTTCTTTCCTAAAAAAATCACCTGTTCTCTGAAATATGTTTTGCATTGTGTTAAAATGCTCTTAACCAATTGGTAGAAAAATATTTATTACTATATGAAATAAATTCTTAGCAATTACATGTATCTGTTTTCTTTCTTGGCTTCCATGTTTGATAGTCATTCAGACACGTCTTATGTTTCTGCTTCATCCATTCAATTTTTCTCTATTTTTATAATTCATTGACCATATTTTGTTGAAATAAAAAAAATTACGACTTCATTTTAATTTTAAATTGAAAAAATAATCAGTTTTACCAATATTTGTTTGGAATCATCAGGGACCAATCTAAGTATATTTTGATATTTATTGCCGTCTTTTAGAGATGATGCAGTTGCTGAGAAGAGTGATTGTGGGACTTTGTAATTCTTTTCCAGTGAACTGATATATGACGAAGTGTCTACAGCTTCTCCACTGTACTCTGGACCGATTATTCCTTTATAAGTATACAAACAAAGAGGGTTTGTCATATTGATGTGCAATTATTTATAAACTCATAACCATTATCACCTCATATGTGATGGTTTTAGCAGTGATAAAAAAAGTTTAAGTAAACTGAAATAATGATAAAGAAAAACGAAATTATTATATACCCATCATTTTTCTTGTTTTTGTTACTGTTAATTTTACAGAGTTTTATCCAATTTTCCGGATCACCACACTGTGGTTTTCGGAATCCATATCACCACTCTCTGAAACTGATGACGTAGTACGCAAAAACATGACGTTATTTTTCTTGCGCGTTAAAAAGTCCTTTGTTATTATGCAATTGATCTCTTAAGTTTTATTCTGCTATATTTAGCTAGTTATAAGGGGGTATATAATAAATTTATCATTATAACAGTGACTTGATCCGAAGAGCCGTATCACGTCTCGTTGACAGGCGCGGATCATAAGATAGAACTCGACGCTTCGCGTCTCGTTAGATCTGATGATCCGCGCCTGCAAACTGGATGCGACCCTTCGGGATCAGTTACTGTTATAATAATATATATTTATTAAATGCAACTTAAACTTTCCAAAGAGTACTAATATGCTCGCGATGACCAGGAAAATTGTTTGTATTTGTTTAGGCCATCTAATTCTTTACGAAATTGTTTGGTTGCCCTCTCCCGACCAGCTAAAATAGCCCGACTCAAAACTTTTTTTTACGTATCAGGACATGACATATTTTTTTATATATTTTTTTCCACATCTCGTCAACAAATATGTTGAAATTTTCTGGAAAAAGAAAAAGATTTTTCCACCCACCTACCGACTCAATAATTTTACCCTGGAGTAGGAGAGGGCAAGCAAACATTATTTTTAAGATGGCCTTATCCTCTCTTTTGAGAATTTTTCACTCCATATTTCACGAAATGATATTTTAGTTGGTACGTGATCGAATCTACTGAGAAGCCCTTCGGGCTTCACGTGATTTGATCTCGTGACCAACTGAAAGTTCATTTCCAGAGAACTTTTTAACATTGCTGTTTATTTCTTAAATAAACTCAGAACTTCCTGTTTGATTGAATATTTTTTAATGTTTACCTATGATAGGCGCCACACTTTCATCTTTTTGTTCCGTAAACCTCCTGTTGATTATTCTACTTGCGTATTCCAAAGCTCTTCCCTGAATATTGCATGTTGGAAACACTTCTATCCCTATGAAGAAATAAAAACAAATAGTGTTATTCTATTATTATTATGATTCTCATTTTCATTCCTCATTCTTAATGTAATAATCTACTGTGGTACAAAGAGCTTGGAATCTTTTGAATCTGATTTATTTTTCTCTTGATGACTCAGTCATTTAACTTTTTTGACTGGTGGACAGGGATGCTCATCCCTCCAATGCTCCTGATCTTACTTTTGATGTTTTGGAGGTCCGTGTTTGCTCCGCTCCTATTTTATGTTTAATGCGCATTTGAGCTCGAGTACTCCTAGATATCTCCATATATTTTATGACATGTACTTACCAAGCTTTATTCCTGGAATATATTGATTCTGATTTAGCTTGTTAAGTGTCCATTTCACAGCCTCGAAGTTTCGAACAGACATTGGTTGTATATCATTCTTACATTCCCCGTCACTAAATATTTGGAACAACCCTCCAAGATGTATATCTCCTTGAAGCATGGCGATTCTTTTGACATCGAAAAACGCCAACGAAGATAAACAGAGCAAAAAGTTGAATGTTCATGATCGACCAATTAAGGGGATGAAGGACCTTTACCTGAAAAAATACCTGTCATTCAATTTTTTTTCATATTTTGTATATCTCTTATTTAGTATGTCCCACATGCCTTAAAGTAGATATATCAATAGGTTTCTAGATTTATTTCTGAGATATTAAGTGACAAATACTATGCCCCACAGTGTCTGAGTGAAGTTTTGATTCTCCGTATTTATTTGGGTCCATTACTCAGTCCATAATGGATTTTTTTCAGCATAGATAAAAAAAATTGTCAGCAAACATGTGTCTTTTAAAATATTTCAGAGTATGAATAGGATTAAAAATTCGAAAAAGAAATATTCTTTGTCACACCGCATCTGGAGACGGAAAATAACGTTCTTTTTAAGACAACTTAAACAACAAAAAAATTAATTTCCAAAAAATCCTATCATTCAATATTTAAAAAATTACGTTGAAATGCAAGTTCTTCATGTTATTGATTAACTGTAAAAATATCGATTGGTGAAGCTGAGCTCAATATTGCACAGGGCATAGTTAAACAAGACATGAGCATGATAAAAACGTTTCATGTTTATTTCTCGAGTACGGGAAAACCCTACTATGACGTTACAAAATTTTCGAAATAAGCTAAGTAAGACATAACTACAATATATTTCGTCAACAGCCATGTAAAAAATATTTTTTTGTGTTCTGTAATTAATAAAATATCCCATCATGTACTGATCATGACCCGTTTTTATGATATTACACTACCCGTGTTTTACCTTGTATATAATCTTACTGTACTAAGATCCACTATGACGTCAGCGACTCGTTGGACCAAACTCCATACAGTGTAAATTCTCCGGGACTACTTTCGTGCCCTACGAATAATGCGCTGATATGGAGTTGTAGCGTAACGTAATACTGAGCTGTCTGGAGCTTGTCGTTGGACGCGCGGTGTTGGGAAACAGAAGAGTGGATCAATCTATTCCGTAATTTGATAATATTTTGCGAGAAAATTTGAATGTTTTTAGATATTTTTATACAAGATGGTGAACTCAACAAACAGTCATTTTTTCCTTCCAAATACTGTGGTTTCAATCTGGTTTTGTACATATGTTATCAGAGATTATGACGTAATTAAACTGAGTCACGTGACCATTATATCCTTCGTCCCCTTAATATCTGAAAATTTTTTATTTTTTTAGCTATGTTTACGTACATGAATTCACAAGTCTTAAACCAATATCAAATGTGAACCACACAGCTAAAACTATTTTATTATTCGTTCCTTCATCTCTTTGTTATAGTTTTTGTTCTTCAAAAATCACTCAAAATCAAAATTAATATCACGGTGTAAAAACCGACACTTTAGATAAAAGTAAATACATTTTAGAAAATCGTACCGTTTATTTGGGCTTCGAAGATGGCATCTCAAAGTGAATCGGAAATATTGATGGTAATGACAGTTCCTCTACAAAACACTCTTTACATACAAAAAATGATATTCTAAAATATATTTGCTTCAATGAATATGGAAAATAGAAGACAGGAAACTTACGTGTAGATATTTTTATTTTTTAATGATAGTTCATTGAATTTTAGGTCATGTGGCGTTTAAAAGCCCGTCCTTTTAATTGTAATTTATGTTCAAGGCATTCACAATGTATTTTCATCTAAAGATCATACAAAAATTTAAAAAATATATATCATCAGCATTTCCTTTTAAATACCAACAAAAGAACTTTAAAATTTAAACCTGATTTTAAAACTGAAGGACTAGTTATCATTTGTTATCTTTGTATATGTGGAATGCCTAACATGTATACATACTGAGTTCTTCCTGAAAGAACATTTTCAGTGCATATAGTGCACCGACAAGTGTCTAACCTTTAAAAATAATTTCACAGAAGAGCAATTCACAACATAGGAGGAAGTAAATTTATACCAATAAAAATGCGTTATTATTCTGTCCCAGAATATAAATCTTATGACCAAGCCTTTCTCTCGATTTGACATAATTTTTTTTCCACAAATTTATTTATAGTAGAATCACTAGGTTGAAATAAAAACCAGATTAAAAGATTAAGATAATTATATATATATATATATATATATATATATATATATATATATATATATATATATATATATATATATATATATATATATATAGGTAACATATACTTAAAAAGACTTTTTTCTATGATTTTATAGACAAAACTAAGAAAAATTACAGTGTATTATAATTTTGGGTTTCCTTTGGTTTTTTTTTTCAGATATGAGAACCGTGTACTTGGGTCCATAAAAGAGGTAGCCATTTCTGTTTGCTTGTTAGGTTTTTTGAGTTATTTTAATTCGATCTTAAAATTATGACATTGAACTTCATTATTTTCCAGTAAAAGATAAGACTTTTTCTTGGGCTTTATTCTATCCTATACTTCGAAGTCTTATTGTTAATATTGAAATTAATGTTATCAATGTGAAAATATATTTACTAGCCTTCCTAAATTCATTTTCTAAACCAATAACTGATCATAAATTTGAGAAGGTTTAAATAAGTTATATGTCATTCATAAATTGGGGTTATTTAGAAACAATTTATGTCATTCAGAATGTTTCTATCTTTCATCCGATTATGAGACCACTTACAGTACATCTTTAGATACCAAACACCTACCGCAGATACGAATTCCAAAATATTGCTGAATTTAAAGATAAGATGAACCTCTTTAACCGCTTTTCCGGTGGGAGAGTTTAATAACCTTTGGATAAATAACTGCTTGTATATTTTAATTTTCGCCTGAATGATGGAGTTTTGAGTTTAATTTACATATTCTCTGCATTGCATAAACATTTCAAGTATTTAAAAAGACTTCTGTTGAACTAATATTAATTTTTATGATAAATTAGAACATTTCTAAATCAAATTTTGAAGAAAAAATATATATGATTAAAATTTTGGTAACCTTTCTTAAAAAACATACCGATATTTATCATTTGATGTCTCTTCAAAACTCCTTGTAATGTATGCTGAATTTTTGTCCACGAACTTTTACTATGATTCAAAGAAATATCTGTTTGATCAATATTAGATACGTGTACATGTACATAGGCAATTTAGCCACATATGATCCACATATGCATTGCCTTTCATATGTGGATCATATGTGGATCATATGAGAATCATATGTGTATACAATCATATGAGAATCATATGTGGCAAATTATATGAGAATCATATGATCATACATATGTTAATCATATGAAGTAAAATACATATGATTCTCATATGAAATGTCCTACATATGAGAATCATATGTATATTTTGGAGTGGTCATATGAGAATCATATGAAACTGATCATATGAGAATCATATGAAACCATATTCACTAATTTTCCCTTGTTATACTCAAGTAAAAATCATATGAATATTTTGACAGTGATCATATGAGAATCATATGACACAGTGATCATATGAGAATCATATGAAACAGTATTCACTAATTTGCCCTTGGTATACTCAAGTAAAATTGCAATTTCAATAATATATCTCAATAGTAATTTAAATGTACATCAATTTCAAAAGAATTTGTTAGACTTATGTTAATTAAGTTCTACTCTGTTTATCCCCCCCCCCTTTCCCTTATAAAAAAAAACCTTTCACAATTTTCTTTTTCTGTAATAATGCATATCCCAGACAAAATTGATAATGAATAAATTAATTTGCTTTTTATTTCAAATCTTTTGGGTTTGGGTTTATTACTTGAGTAAAATAAAAAAAAAATCCGTATTTTTCCCAGACCGGTTTTGACTTCTATCGGATGCAAGTCTGCGTCATGTTTGACGTCACTGCTGCAGCAGAAGTGCTGGGTGTTGGAAAAAGTAAGTAGACTAATCTCCTAACAATTTTTTAAAGACCTTTAATTCATATTGTTTAAATATCGTTTCATTACGGTTACAGGTTCGTGAACTCATCTCTGTAATACTCTCAACACTTGTAACTGTTGTAATTGTTAAATTAATGCATTTTGTAAACCTACCCTGAGGTCCACGCAGTAAATATATAAGCGAGGCTAGACAGGATGCCCTGGGCAAACGACAGGCTACGCATGCGCGAGAATGCTAGAAAGTTCGCACCTTAGGTAACTTGCCCGTAGAATAATTCGCCCTATTCGAATTAAAACGTGCGATTCATTGGCAAATCGCGCTTTTAAATCTGTATATCCCATTTACTTATTCATTTGCGGATCCGATTTTCTCTCTTTATGTTCCCCAAACGGAGTTTGGGAACATATTGTTTTTTTACATATACTTTTATTCTAAACATTGATTCTATGGTACAAGCATTTTAAGAAGTTACAGTATTTAGATACATGAATGAAAAACGTCACTCAACGCACAGAGATAGCTTAATTTCGGCAATCTAAATATCGTTTGATAAAGGTCTGTAGCAACGGCTTCAAATGTGTGTGGGGGGAGGGGGGGGGGGTTCCGACAAAAAAAATCTGCGTGGTACAGAACTGTGCTACTCCTGAATCATCACATCTCTATTTTTCCCATGATAAATTTCTTCCGTATAAATCCAGTACAGGTGTCAAGTCCTAGCCAGTATGAGTTACACGTGTCAAAATAACCCGATTTTTTTTAACTGACAAAACTAAAGGTCCCTAATCGGAGATAAAATTTCACAATTGTGCTTTGAGACTACAATCAGTTATAAGTAGGCAGATTTTTATAGAATAAGTGAACAAACCTACATGAATATTCCCTACACTTAGAAATTTCCTTAATTGAATTTCAGTTAGAAGAAACATGCATATGGTCGACGTATTGCAGTCCTTTTTTAAAGGACAGCAACTTGTATTTTGTATCTGTGGACAAGACATTGATTTAGCGAAAGATGCTTTCCGCGAAAGGCGTTAAATAGAATACACAGCCAAATATAATTTTTTTTATATTTGGCTTATGTTTATCTAAGTTTTAGGTCTTTCACTAAATCTAGTATGTGAGCAGAAAATTCTCAAAAGGACGTTAAACAAAAAAAAACAAAAACAAAAACAAACAAACAAACAAACAAACGAAAATTAAATTAAATTAACAACGCGTCCTTGGGTTTTGACGTTTTGTTAAATTTAATCTTGTGACAAGGCTTTTTTCATAATTTCTTAATATTAAGCCAAAAGCTTAGTCTTCCAAACCCAAATTTTGCGATTTATCCCCCCAAAAATAGTATTTAAAATTATTTTAGCAAAAAGTAATTTTAAGCGATTTTATAATGTCAAAGAGATAGTTATACATGTAACAACCAACGCAAAATTAGATTTTAGATATATTCAATTTTATCAATCTTAAAACCCTCGCTAATAATGCAAAAATTGAATATCGCTACAAATTCTGCTTAAACGGTTCGTAAAATATCGAAAAAAAAATACATCATTCTTTATATATATATATTTTTTAAGTATTAAATATAAAATAAATTTGTTTTATAATCTTGCCGATTACATGTCCTATTGGAAGAACAACGCAATTGTTATCCGATGGAAATGATGACTGTTATTTAAGTCTCATAATTCTCATTTCTCAGTTTTAAGGGGCATTTAAGCGTCTGTGAGAATATGTCATAAATTGGATCCCTGATCATTCATAATGCTTCTATATTTATATTATAGGAAATACCTATAAAGTGGGTATTCCCGTATATATTCATATTGTTTATGATCCTTTGCTTTAAAGCATAATGAAGTTATTGAAAAATACTTTTGAGTGAATTTCAGACTTCATTTTGTAATTCTAACATCATCATTTAACGAGATGTATTTGAATTCCATCCACTATTGAAGAAAATAAAATGAAATTGTTATTTATTACGTATTGTTAATAAATAAATAATAAAATTCATTTTTGTTTTTCAATAACAAAAAGAAATTGGAGATACAAGCTCATTTATTTGCTGTTGACAAATTTCATTCTAGGACTGCTAACTCTGCGGGTTTTTTTAATTTATTCTTTATGAAATTTTTAGTGACAAAGTTTATTATATTCGTACTTTTATATTTTCTAAATGCTTTATGATAAATTTGAAAGCTAAACCCTGGTTTTAGATTTAAACATAGAAAAGATTAACCTGTATTTGTGTCACATATTGTACCTTAAACAAACCTAATTTTGTTTTAAATGCCCTTCGTCAACATCCCTTTTATTCCGGTGTATTGTACATAAAAAATAATACTACATTATCTGGACAATGATCTACATTCAAAACAAACCGAGGATGAGCAATCCTTTGTTTAGAAATTCTTTCAACAATGTTGAAATGGTTCAAGAATGAGAAATTAGATTTTATCCTCTTCTTACTTTATTTCGTGCAAACTTCTAATAGAAACGATTTCATCGGCTTTGTATGGAACGCCATCACTGCCTTATAACACACAATTATGCATTTATTATGTCAATTTATCATTACATGATGTGAACACATCTTTACGTTATGTCCAGTTTTTATAGAGATGATGTAAATATATCTTAACATCATGTCAATGCTGCATTACATGAAGTAATTACATCCTTTCATTATGTCAGCACTTCATAACTTGAAGTAAAAAATTCATTATATGAAGTGATAATGTGTTTACATTGTGTTAAAACTTTCTTGCATGAAGTGAATTTTTCTTTACATCATTTCATTTCTTTAAAATATGAGGGTGAAACTTGCATTACGTCAAGTAAATTGTGTTTTATAATTAAACTTATCATTACACGAAGTCAAAAGCCCATTCCTTTTTGAGAATGTATATTTCTGTATATCAAAGCATTATTACGTGATATGGATTTATCTTTATTTTACGGCGAGGGCATCATGATATGAGGTGAACACATCTTACCTTTATGTCAGTGCTTTATTATGTGGTGTAAAAAGTGTATAACATAATGTGAACATATCTTTATATTATATCAATACTTCATTACATTATGTCAAAACTTTGATTCCGTGATGTGGATATATAATTACGTTATGTCAACTCTTTCTTATGTGATTTAAAAATATCTTTATATTGTGTTAACTCTTTATGGTGTTGATTCCAAAAGTTCATTACCTGATGTTAAAAAACATTTACATTATCTAAAAGCTGTATATCTAATATATAATGAATGTTGACGACCGTGATTTAATGAGTAAGAAGGTGGGGGGGGGGGTCCTGAATGATTAGGACAAGTTACAGGCACATAATATCATCCCCCCTCTCTTTCCCAGACATAACTTTACTATAGAAAGTGTAATGTTCATTGAAACGGTACAGCCCCCACCCCCACTTTTTGTTGAAGTATAATCCACTAAAGGTATTGTAATATATCTGGAAAAAAATAGGACTGATCGAAGTTGGACCCCTCTCCCCGAAACAGCATTTTCGGGCTTGGACTTTTTTTTTCTTGGCTTGTCAAGTTTTTTGGGTTAATGATTTTTTTTCTGGCTGACCTCCTCTTTCAAAAAAAGATTGTACGTCACTGGAGTTAGTAATTTTTTTTAATCATTCCAGGGCCAGAATTCTATTACAAAAATCTACCAGTCGCTCATCTAAATCAATTGAATATGCCTTAGTAAGCATGCATGGGCACATATCAGTGGCAGATATGGGAATCTTGAAACAAGGGGGACGGTAATGGTTGGAGACCAAGGGCGGAAAGCGGAGAAGCTCTCAGGCTTAATAGTTTTATAGAAAAAAAGTTTTCAACTTAATTCAGCTAAGCTTATTGTGAAACTAATGCAATGTCCTTCAAAGTTTAAGACTTTTATTAAAAAAAAAGAATCAAAAATAAAAAGAAAAAAAATTATTGCTGCACGACTCATAATATTTGATTTATTTAATTATGAGATTAAAAGTAACACCACCGAATTTCGACGCGCACTTTCGGACCCATCCTCTCACCACAGTTTTTCTCCCGCCATTTTTAGTGCTTGCGAACGCGGAAAATACGTTATGTCTATATAAAGACCGAGGATACCCGTGTTCGCATAACGTAATAGTGAATCCAACATAATGTTGAAGAGTGCGCACAGTATGGCATGAGCTTTTCACATCAGTTAATAAAAACTAAGATCTCATGAAAAGTAAACATAACCAAATGCAAGTTGACTAAATATAATCTAGTGTGTGTAAATGTCATAAAGAGTTGACATAATGTAAAGGAAAGTTAACACGATGCAATAATAGTGTGGGTTAATGTCGTAAAGAGTTGACATAATGTAATGGAAGGTTGACACAATGCAATAGTAGAGTTATTAATGTCATAAAGAGTTGACTTTATGTTATGGTAGGTTGACACAATGCAACAGTAGTGTGGGTTAATGTCATAAAGAGTTGACATAATGTAATGGAAGGTTGACACAATGCAATAATAGTGTTCTGCTATAAGGCAGTGACGGCGTTCCATAGCTTTGTTTATGTTCAATTGTTTTTGCATGCTTACTAAAAGCATATTGAATCATTTTCCATTTAGGAACCGTTTTTAAAAATGCACAGTCACACTGATATTTTAAATCGGGTTTTTTCCTGTTTTTCAGTTTTAAATTGAATTTCTTTTAAACAATGAATCAATGCATATATCCATGTAAAGGCACACAAACATAAGTTGTTTGTTGCCCTTTTTCAACAGTTATAAATTCTTTGCATATCAATTTCGCATAATCTGTTAAAAACAGAACAAGTTTTTTCATTTTTAATTACCGATTGAATTTTTCACTCAAATGGAGACGTCATGAAATACGGAGATCAACCAGTGATCAACCGCAAAAGTTTATATGAACAATAAAAAAACTGGAGCTATGGGAAAAAACGGATCTCTTAAAAACACAAAGTAATATCATGGAGTGGTGAGCAACCCTTTTTTACCCAAACAAAAACCCCCTTGTGACCATTACATGTAATGATCACGCAAACGAAGATAGTTCCATGCCAATAAAACTATGTAAGAGTTCCTTTGGATTTTGTGTTAGTCCGGAAGAAAACGAAACACTGTAGAATCAAGTAAACAAAAATCAATTTATTTTACAGATCAAAAAAATGAATAAACAAATAAAAAAAAAACAAACACAAAAACCTTGCATACACCACACTCCCAAACACTCACACAGAGAAAGAAAAAAAATAAAACTTTACAAAAATAAACTGACACGCCTACAAACAATGAACTTAAAGCTGCTTGTCAGAAAAAATATCAAAACAAAACTTGTTTAATGAAAACAGTAACTCTTGTATTAAACAATAATTAATTTAGTTGTTTTTAAAAAGTTCAAAAAAGAATTTATACTTTCAATACAGTTCACTGTAATATAACTTTAGAATTATTTTATTTATAAACCAGTTTGGGGAGTTTGTCTGAAAACCGTTCCAAATTCAACACAAATATCGGCACCACTGGGCCTCCATACACCGCTTGGTCGACACCACGTTCACTGATCGTCTAGACCCCCGGGACTACTGGTCTCCCTCTTAAAACGTCTCAACAGTCCTCATCCCTCCGTTAGACGGAGCTATGGTGTTCCCATAAGTCTGTGAGGACGTACTACACGTACATGCGATAATAGTACCGCCGCCGCCCTTCCGTATGATCCGGCCACACAAAACTGACCATCTACATCTGCCGTCCTAACCCCTTAGCCCCTCGTATACTCTATACCCTATGCACGGCTGGTGAAAACAGAAATGACCACAAAAGAAATTCACCGTTCCCTGGCTACCGGTTCCAGACTTATTTCTAGAATTCACCAATTAAAAGAACGTCCATGGTGACCAAAACTGTAGACGTGGCGTGGCACAAGCCTTTTTCACTGCCACCGTCATTTCCTTCTGACTAACCAGTTTTCTAAATTTAGCTTATATACACACCCTCAAAAGTACGGAAACGCATAACCACCAAAACCCAAGGAAAACACAAAATCAAACATAATATTAACTAAACAAAAGTCAACTTCATCACAGTCTAATAAATTAAAACGCCAATAGCATTAGACTTAACATAGATTTTATTTTTTTACAAGTTCATAACATCGACCATAGAATTTATGATTTGATTTTCAACGTGACTGTTCCTTGTTTCACTATCTTCTAAGTCAATAGCTATAGCTTGTTTTAGAGATTATCTGTACATATATACGTAAAACAACTGGGGAAAAAATCCACTGATGCGGATGATAAATGTTTTTTGCTACATAAATAAAGTTTGTTTTCATGATTGCTATTCAAAGCCCCCCTCAGAATTTTACACTCATATGGAGACGCCACCACTTGCTGGTGGGGGCTGCAAATTTTGTCATACAATCTGCACTTCATTGATCAGTGAGAAATCTTTTCTGTGCCAGCATTATCGACACGGAACATTGGTTCATACGGTCGCATTCGCTACATAAATAAAAAGAGCCTACAAAGAAAAAGTTGAAGTCATTACATTTATCAGAACGTTTCTTTCTACATTACTTACAACGTTTTTTTTTTCTAGTAAAATATCCAAATAGGATTTTATAAATAAGTTTTTCTTCATATAGAAACGCAAATAGGCCTATTTATAAAAGAACGCAATTGACATTAATTTACAATCTAAACAGGGTGATGATTACAAACTGTGATTGATTTGTTTTTAAAAAAAAAACTATACAAAAGGACAAGTGCACTTAAGCAATACTTAATGGGCCCTTTTAATGTGCCATTTTACTTCAGAATATATTACCAAATCGTTCTCTATTGGTAATAGTTAGATACAAGTGGATATTTCTAATCAAAAAGCAAGTTAAGCGCAACTTAAATCAGCATAGATTTGAAACAATATTTTGAAAGGCCTATGGATACCCTATAAATCCGGAAAAGTCGTACCGAACCTTCTTTTAGTTCCGTTTATGTAAATCAAGGGAATAGATATTTAAATCGATACTTGAACAACCTGATGGCGGATCATAGTCGGGCGCGTTTGTGGAATGATATTTCTTACGCCAAACCTGTTTTTAAAAATATGGAATGAAGTTGTGTAGTTGCCTGTATCTAAAATGATTAAACTAAGAAATTGGTACTCTCTCATTTGAAAAATTACAATAATAGTTTCATTGAATTTGAAATTAAAAGGGAATGTTATGGTGGCTTTCAATACCTGTTTCATTGTCTTGCATGAAGGTTAAAAATGTTTGACACTTTATGAACGACACTTAGATCTCCTTACCCTCCCGTGTTCTTAAAAACAAATACATACAAACATCTCTAAGCGGCACGACTTTGACTTACTGAAACAAAACCTGCCTATGTTTTACAGTGAGCACTTTTGAGGAATGTTTACCTGGGTAGAACTCACGTGACTATCAGTATAAATAATTTATTCCACACGTGGGTTCAACATGGGTCATACAGGTAAATAGCTCTCACTTGCTATAGGAAAAACATTGTACTTTTTATGCATTTTTAATATTTTAAGTACGAGCCTAATCGTGTGCAAATTTCATACTTTCACACAAGTTTTATAAATGTATTATGCGTCTTTTGTCATTCGCACAAGTTTGCACAACGTTAGGCTCATAGTTAACAAAGGCTTTGAAATGAATGACCGTTCTCGGTTTATTATAGAAAATCGCCAATATCGGCTGACCCCTACCACATTGTATAGTTTTGTTCTTTGTATATTCGTGGATTTCAGTGGTAAGATTTGTTGAATCGTATGGTTTAGATATCAATTAATGATTTGAGATCAAAATTTTTGCTTAATTTGATTATTTATTTTTTCACATTTTACCAGGGCCCATAAGTGCACTCGTTCTTTGTTGAAATCAAGACCCCTAGGATTAGGGGCACAAGAAGAAGGGGTGGAAACCTTTCACACAGTCATATTAGTCAAATATTTAAAAAAAATTAAAATCTTCTAACGAACAAGAAAGCCATGGATAGTCAAGTGGATTTGAAAGAATCCTTTTATGTTCAACTTAATTTTTTTTTAATTATGACCACTAGGGATAGGATGTGGCCACAATAGCTACTCAAAGGATCACATGGATATAGGGAAAAGCTATTGATTAAAATCTCTTAATATGTTTTATAATGGGGTATCATGAACATATGGAAAAGTGTTTAAAATATTCTTTTCATGCTGTGAATCTGTGAAATTTTAACAATACTCGCATCAGTAACCCCGTGGGTTGTGTGCGTCAAAATGTACAAAGGGTTCAAATTTTACATAGTAAGTAGAGAAAATCCTTTACAACTAAGCTATGTTTATTCATACTGATATTGAATCATCCTCGGCTATTGTAGCGCCAAATTTGTTCAAATCATGACCTTCATAGATAGGCTGGGACACAATGAAGAATCAGAGTTTTATATAGCAATGATTTATATATAAAGATGACGAACAGTAATCAAGCTCAAAAGTCCATAAAACAATACAAAATAGGAATAGAGCAAGCACGGACCTCCAAAACATCAGAGGTGGGATCAGGAGTCATGGAGGAGTGAGCATCCCCTGCCGACCGGTCACATCCGCCTTGTGCTCCTTGTCATGACCGGGAAATATAAAAAAACGTCCTCAATTCAGTGAATAAATAATAGACAAAGAATTTGTATGAAAAACGTCAGTCAGCATTTGACTCAATGACACATTGTATTTGCTGACAAGGTCGTTGTATCGACCGAGGAAAGTACGAAATGATGACTTTAAACGAGACTGATGATAATCTTTTTTCATCAACTCGTCTGTCAAAAATTTACCTTGTTTTAAAAATTATACATGCGTAGAGCATGCTCTTGAATCAACTCAGAGAAATAAACTCCGTATGCAGGAGATGAATGCATAATGCTGCATTAGTAAGGGAAGCTGACGATCGAAAAGCTACAGGTTGATTATAGTGCTTGGTTGTTAGATTACCATTGCTTGGTTGTTAGATTACCATTAATGTCTTTTTCAAGTAAAATATCTTAAGAAGTGTCAGACTCTGTGGTATTTTTTTTTATCTCAAGCCCAACGTATCGACACAAGAATGGATATAACCTTTGTTAATTGATAGTACGTCGTCAATATATCTAAATGTTGAGTTGAAGGCCACATCAAGTGTTTCCACCTTTCATGTTTAAGATTTTAGACAAATTCTGCTTCATGTGAATACAAAAATAGGTCTGCTAATAACGTGGCGCAATTGGTAACCATGGGAATTCCAATAGATTGTTGGAAGACATGGTCTCCAAAACCCCATACATGTAGATATTGTCAATCAGAAACTCAAGCAACTTTTTGATATCAACTCCAGCGTACTCGTGTGTACAGTCGGAATGTTTCTATAATAAAGTGATTTTGCAAATGACCAAAGACAAGGTAATTTAATTTACTAGTTCCATTTTATTGAAAAAGCTGCTCTCAATGATATCAAAAAGACTGGACTTTAATTTATCGTGAGGAATGCTTGTGTGTAAAGTTGAAAAGTCGTAAGTTTTAAAGATGTTGATTTTGATAAAATCTTGGGATTTCAAATTTTCGAAAAGTTCCTTGGAAATTTTAAGTATCCACATCTGATTTACACCACTTCTAAAGTATATTGTTGCACAGTACTCTTGAAGTTTCTATCACTACTGTTAATATCAAAGTGGAGAGTAAAGAAAGAGTTTTGGTTGAACATTTACTAGAACCAGCTATGTATATTTGTTTGTAAGGATTTTTAAGAAGTTTCGGAATCCAATATAGATATGGTAATTCCGATTTATTTTGTTTGTCACGGATATTTTAAAAATATATTCAGAACTGACATATGATTTTGAAGAATTATGAGTAGTTGGATTACTTCTTGTAGAATGAAATCCAAGTTCATCTAAAATACAATTAATATGATGAGCCTTAACGAAGACAATGTTTTCACCTGTTTCGTCAGCAAGGACCAGTACGTACTGATCAAGTTATCTATCTGATTTTTTTTCCACAAAAAACCCTTTGAAAATCTACTTTGAGGAATAACAAAGCCATCACTAGTCATATTAATATGTAAGCATGTAAGATTCAAGTTTGTTCAGCTCATGACCCAAAAGGCTAGGATAAGGAACATTTTAAACATTTTCTTTTCAAGAACAGCAAAGCCATCATTAGTCATACGAATATGAAAACATCAATGTGAGTGAAAATTTCTCGAGAGGGATGTTTAACAATATACAATCAATCAATCTTCAGATAGTATATGAAGGATATGTAAATAACGAACAGTATTCAATATCAAAGTTCATAAAACAATACAAAATAGGAGCAGAGCAAACACAGACCTTCAAAACATTAAAGGTAGGATCATATGCCATGGAGGAGTAAGTATTCCCTGCTGACTGGTCACACCCGCCGTGTTCCTTGTCATGATCAGGATATAACTGAAAAATCTGTCGTCAATTCAGTGTCTAACAATTAGTATGAAAAACGTCAGTTATCATTTGACTCAATGATAAATTGTATTTGCTGATAAGGTCATTGTATCGACCATAGAACTTACGAAATGATGACTTTAAACGAGACTGCTGATATTCTTAATTCATCAACTTCTTTGCCAATATTTTACCTCGTTTTAAAAATTGTTAATACGAAGAGCATGCTCTAATTCAAGTTTCTTCAGATTCAAGTTTCTTCAGATAGTGACTCCTTTGGGGGGAAAGTAGCGCTTGAAAAGGCGATCCATGTTTTACATATGAATGTATATAAAAAAAAAAAACTCTGATGAACAAGGGCCATATTGAAACAGATGATCATTATGACTCATAATCCTGTTATCAAAGACCTAAAAGGAAGGCTAAATGAAAACACTACTGGCGCTTGGTAATGTTCAATCACATTTACTATGAAATGGGATGAAAAAATATCCATCATAAAGGAAATTTTTCACTAAGAAAGTAGCTAAAAAATAAAACATTTCTAAATAGTTTCATTCAGAACTCTATTTTCATTCAAAACTTTGCTCTACTATTGTGGTCCCATTCTACCCTTGGACACCATGAATTGAACATTTGAAATTTTACACTACACAAGGTTCGGTCTTTTTGGTCCAGAATTTTCTTGTACCAGTGATTTTCTCTGATGATCCTCTACAAGATTTGACCAATTTAAAATCTACATAATGTCTGAAAGATTTTTCCGGTTAAGCGGTTCTTGTCTTTTTAAAGATTTTTCTAGAACAATTAAATCTGATTCCTGTAGTGGTCAAATCCAGAATCTGGGTTCATGGTTTGAACAATTCTGAATCTTCACTACTTCAAGATGCTTTCAAATAAGTGACTTTTTTGGTCCACTGGACCTTAAGACTTTATTTTAATGATCACGCATGTTTGTCTTTTGTTCATTACGTCACCTTGAAAGGGAGTTTTGTCATTCGTGTGAACAATTTAGAATCCCATTAACTTAAGGAATCTTTATACACATTGGTTAAAAATGACCCATAAATTCCTGGATAAAAGTCGAAAAGGAGAAAAATTAAATGGGGTGTGGATTAATAGGTTATCAAAAAAGATCACTGAGCTTTCAGTCTTTGAGATTAAAAGGTTCTTCGAAATAATGTTGATTGTGAATTTGTGCTTATGTGGGTAATAAAGAAAATGATAAAAGTTGATCCGGTGTATGAAATATTATGCTGTTTGGAGAATTGCAGGTATATGTAGCTAGGGAGCGTTTAACTCTCTGGCCAATGAAAAGGACAAGCCCACACTACTGTTAAGAGTACATTATTTCATTGTCACTGTTCTACTGTGCGGTATAATCATTCATTACAATAGAGGCCATCGACTTCTAAGCATCATCATCTCTCTTTCATCTTATTCATGTCAAGCTGGAAGCTTTTTTCTACGAAAATATTTCAGTTTAACTACTCATAAAAATTCTCATTAATACAGTAAAGATTACCAATTTGCTTAACTCATTTTCAAGGAAAAAACGTTTGACGATTGATGTAAGGTTTACTGCAGACATATAATTCTACCTGTCAGCAAATCGATTACTTATAATACTTCCCGAAAAAGAGAGGTTTTTTTATGTGTCGGAAAAAGAAGATAAGTATAATGTTCTTACCGAAACAAAAAAAATCGTACAAATGTTTCTTTTTCCGCTTAATTTATTGATCATTTATAAATATCATTATATCATAAGTCAAACAAATGGATTTCAATAAATAGAATTATGTCATGTTACACATACATTAAATCACAAGCATTTTCAAATCACAAGTAGGTAAAATAAAGGTAAATAAATTGGCAGTCAACGTCCTTCCAAACCTGGAATGCTTACTCTGGTTTACATATATACGTTAAGAGTATACTATTGTGTCTCTTAAACATGTTTCATATTGTTATATTTTTATGTAGATCAGTATCATTTGGTACATGAATAAATATGTAAGAATACTGTATAAGGCACTTAAAGAGAAAAAAAATAATTAGTAATAAAATTAATATCACAATTTTTTTATTTACAACACAATCTGACAGTGTCTCTGTCTTTTCAAAACTAGCATTTTGTCTTAGCATTTAAGGTCAGTCACTTCTAAATCACTGCACTCAAAAAAAGATCTGTTGATTGTAGTTGTTTAAGGGCTGACTATACTTTATTGTGTGAAAACTACAGAATAGCGAAACTCTTCATTTTTATGCCATATATAACTTACATTAACTTCAGCGTACATGCAAAGTTTGGGGACACTCACTGTTCAGGGAGCCTGCTCTTTGAGCACACTTGTTCCACACAGTACACATTTACTCTAGGATTTATAGATAGGAAAATGCCAATTTTTAGCACTTTAAAGCAAATTATACACATACTACAATAAATATTTTGTTCAAACTATAATATTTGATGAGTAATACTATATTATACAATATATGTAATAATATAATAATTCTACCGTCTTGTTATCAGAGACGGCATCTCAAAATGCAAAAAAATAGCAAATTCTACTATTTTTATAGATTACTACAACATATGACGTACACAATGGATTCTCATAAAAACATAATAAAAATATTTGAGATATTCTCAAATTTCTATATTTTAAATTTCAAGAGCGTATGTTTATTACTTTTTCTTTAATGATATTTTTATTACCTTTTTCTTTAAGAGCTATAGATTATCATAACGTCAAAAACACACTATCAATTGCAAAATCGGTTAAAAAATCAGTTATATCAAATTGTAATTAAATTTTTATGCCTATAATTTCTTAATTTTGTTTCATTTTAAAAAAAGTTGCATTTAAACAGTAGATACACTTCATTTTACTATGATGCACGAAATATTGCGCAATCGAAACTATAGTCGGCCCACTTAAGTTGAAATAAATAAAACAAAAAATAGTTTGCGCTTTGTAATTGTCAGATACTTCTCCCTGTTTTGTCACTGAGACAACTGGTGATAACAACACACAATACATCTAGGTTAAAACGAATTAAAGATTATGATTTTACAAAAAAGTTATCTCGTAAATCAATTCAGTTGAGGTAAATATATGTTTACTTTCGTTAATAGATTTTACTAGCTAACACAGTATGGATTTACGATACCCCATCCTCTAAAATTGGTGCACCGGGCGTCGGTAATTGCACACCTCTGTGCTATAGATTGCCTAGAAAAAATTAATCTTATGTAAATTTAGATGAAAACAAAAACAACTTACTTATTGAAGTGGCAAGATCCAATGGTCTCCCAAGAGAACAAAGGATTTGTACTTTATATGATCTTTATAATATTGGTGATGAATATCACTATGTTTTTGGATGCACACAAAAGGAATATATCTCAAACTTTCTCACATGCAGGCCAAATATAAAGAAATTCAAACAACTTTTTTTCAAGAAATAAACTGTTCAGTATTGAAAAAAATATGTAAATTTTTAGTGATTGTCAAACAAATGATAGATAGAAATAACTGATTTAAATCTTAAATGACGTTTTATACGATTTATTATACATATTCTTTTCCTATGTGTATCTTTTTCCCACCATCCTCTCTACAATGTATATTGTACATTTAAGAGAATTAAAGAATATATTTTCTCAAAATGACTGAAAGCATGCATTTTCATTGCTCTTGCTGAAAAATTTCAAATAAAGGTTACGAAGCAGATGCAAAATCCCTAAATCAGGCTAATGCGTTCCACAATTAGGAATAATAGTTCTTTGAACGGTGGTCCAAGCGTAACTACACTCCGCCGATTAGAGAAAATTCGACCAGGCCAGGCACTTAAAAATGCCTAAGAATATTTTTTCGCTCAGATAAGAGATTGATCAGCCTAAAGCATTATAAAAAGCTAGCTGCAAATTTTATACACGGCGGACTAACACGTTATAGTTGGATGGGGGAAGGAGGGATGTTTTAAAAGGTATGTGTTACTTTCTCTAGGGTTTAAGGATATCATCCAACGTCTTAATCAAATATCAGGTGTTTTTAATTGTTTTACCTTACTGTATTCATTTTTCACTTTAAACTTACAAAGTGTAGCAAATCTAGCTGGAGCGGATCACACATATAATTTTAATTAGAATTACTCTTATGCTACCACCAAGTAAGACCAAAGCGTTTGAAGATGTTCAATGATTGACGTGTATAGGTTTTCCGATATAATAACTGTGTTAATGGCTACATTTTTAATATGGACCCAGGAGAATTGTCGTTAACATACACTATTACATTCATGATAATTAATTAAATAGATAATAAATAGTGTTTCAATCAGCTGTTTCATTTACTATTGGAGGTGGGAGAAAATTCCTTGTCTCTGTAATTATTTCAGATTATTATTTTTTTTTACATGTATGTCGGAAAAAAAATTTGAACAATGAAATTTATTGCCACAGCATTTGTCCTTTTTATGAATTCGATTGTCGTTGTTCTTGCGTAGAAGATGGTGTGATGACGTTATAGATACCATAGGTAACCAGATGTGTCTTAACAGATGTGGCCAAATCAGTGTTTTCTGTCCGGGGTATAACAAAGAAAAACTTCGATGTAAATTGTTGAGTGCACCTAGTGTTAATAAAGAAATTACACCTACACAACTTTGGAATGGACAGAATCAAAAAAAACCAGGTAATAAAGTAATGTTTGAATATTCGTCCACGTACATGTTTTATGATTTTGTTAAAATTTATTTTTACATGATGTATCATGTATTTACTATTTTCACGTCTATACTATTGCAATGGAAATTTATATATACAAAATTATTTTAAAGTATTCATTGCGTTATATCTTCATATTAAAATGACGGAATGCAAATTTCTCAGTATCTAATTAAGAAAATCGTACATATTATTTAAAAGATTACTACACTTTAAGACTTTATGATTAACATATAATCTACAACTTTTACTTAATCAAACTAAATAAAAGTATGTATTTGCAAAGCTGTTTTCAAGGGGGGGGGTAACACAATTAAGCATTGAAAAATTTTTTTGGGCTTGGATAAACACCGGTCGTGCCGAAAATTAATACCGCGCGTTAGCGCGGTATGATAAAATTTTTCGGCCGGCCAGGGTGTATGGACCGAAGCGCCAAAAATATTAATTAATGCTTATATTTACATTCTCTAATTTTCCTGCTTCATAATTACTGATTTAGGTAATCTTTGATGTGAATTTAGCGTCCTTCAAATCTGAGTGGTTAAAAGAGTAAGAGCCGTTTGTGACGTCAATACGTAGCAAAATTAAATAACGCAAACAAACATTGCGAGGGAAAAAAAAGACAAATTAATTTTAAACACACATTTGTAGTAATTTTACATTAATTTAACAGGATGATAGTTTTTGAATAAATTGAGTCAACACATTGTACATTTTGGTGTTCCTAGATTATAGAAAATGCATATAGTGCCTACTGTGTATTCTAACGCGCGGTGACAAGGTTTCGTGTGTGTTATAGAAATTTGAACGTCATGGATTTCAAATGGATTTCATAAGAAAAATACAAGGAATGTAAATATTTTCCTTTATCTTCGTGCATAAAGAGGGCGCCCACTTTTATAATGACTTAAATTTATACATAGTCAGCACATATTTTTCGTTGTTCTCCTTTTAACAGTAATTATACTTGTATTTAAAAATGTCGTGTTAAAAGGGGGTAATTAATAGACTAATATTTCCATTTTTAATTTTTTTTCTCTTTGATAACTCTGAAAGTTGTGGAGTTTATTTCTTGATAATTCTATCTGCTTTGTGTCCTCATGCGTCGTGCGTAAACATTTAAACATGTTCAGCTTCTTCTCTGAAACCGCTGAATCAATTTCAACCAATTTTGGCATATAGCATCTGTGGGTGAAGGGGAAAAAAAATTGGAATTTTATGGCTTGCCCCCCTGGGGCCTAGGGGGGGGGGAAAAAATAAAATTAGTGCAATCTTTAAAAATCTTCCTCTTTACTCTTGGACATCAAGCAGACAATCTGTTGGTATGATTGTAATAAGCATTGAGTCCTCTAAAATAATTGATGAAATTTATGGCCCAGGGTCAGGGGTTCTAGTGCTAGGGTGGGGCTATATTGATTATATAGTGAAAATGCTTTGAAAATATTCTTCTCTGCTCCTGGGTATCAAATAAACTAAGTACATAGTTGTGATGAGCAAGAATGTCTTCTACCAAAATTGTGAATTTTATGGCCCCAGGGTCAGGAGTTTGATAATAGGGCGGGGCTCTATTGATTACATAGTGAAAATGCATTATTTCTTTGAAAATCAATTTCTCTGTTCCTTAGTATTAAATAAACTAATTGAGTACATAGTTATGATGAGCAAGAATGCCTCTACCAAAATTGTGAATTTTATGGTCCCAGGGTCAGTGGTTCTGGTCTTAGGGTGGTGCTCTATAATGATTATATAGTGAAAATGCATTATTTCTTTGGAAATCTTTTTCTCTACTCCTTGGTATTAAATAAACCAACTAAATGCATCGTTATGAGGCTCAAGAGGGCCTCCACAAAAATTTTGAATTTTATGGCCCCAGGGTGAGGGGGTTTTGGTGTTAGGGCGGGGTTCTATTGATTATATAGTGAAAATGTATTAAATCTTTGAATGAAAATCTTCTTGTCTGCTCTTCAGTATTAAATAAATTAACTAAGTACATAGTTATGATGAGCAAGAGTGCCTCTTTCAAAATTGTGAATTTTATGGTCCCAGGGTCAGGGGTTCTGGTGTTAGGGCGGGCCTCTATTGATTATATAGTGAAAATACATTAATTCTTTAAAAATCTTCTTCTCTGCTTCTGGGGATTGAATAAACCAACTAAGTTAATAGTTATGATGAGCAAGAGTGCCTCTTTCAAAATTGTGAATTTTATGGCCCCAGGGTCAGGAGTTCTAGTGCTAGGGCGGGATTATATTGATTATATAGTGAAAATGCATTAATTCTTTGGAAATCTTCTTCTCTGTTCCTGGGTAACAAATAAATTGACTAAGTACATAGTTATGATGAGCAAGAATGCTTCTACCAAAATTGTGAATTTCATGGCCCCAGGGTCAGGGGTTATGGCTCTAGAATAGAGAAAATACATCTATGTAAATCTTTTCCTCTACTCCTGGGTAATAAGCAGATAAACAACCTATATAGTTATGATGTGCAAGGACTCTTCTTTCCAGAATTGTAAATTCTAGGCCCCTGGTTCTAGTGTTTGAGTGTGGTAGGGGCAATTCTGATTATTGCTGAATATTACTGATTAGTTGAAACGCATTTTTTTGTTCCTACCCTGCTTATGGACATTAAGTAAACAAACTAAAAAATTGTTAAGTGTATAGTTATGATTAGCAATGGTGCCTCTTTCAAAATTGTGAATGCCATAGCATCTAGTTTAAAACATGAACATAACCAAATTCAATCATTTGAAAGTTGTTGCATGATGCATGATGCTCAGGTGATATTTAAGGCCCATGGGCCTCTTGTTTGAGATCGGCCACTGCTGATCTTTTTCTTTTCTTTTTTTTTTGTTTTTTTTTTGTTTTAATATGCAACACCATTTATTTCTGATTATGTTTTTAAAGAGGATTTTTTCGGGGGTTACTTATTCTTAATAAATACCTACTTTTTTCAGGTTAATGTTTGTGAAGAGACCATTCAAAGTGTTTACCTTTCCTCCGGAAAACTGTTTTGCTTACCAAAAGGTTCATATAAATATTTGTATTCCTTTGTTTCCTATTAATATTAAGCGTTAAAATTATTCAAGTAATTTGAAGTTCATTTTTTCTTTCAATCTAGAGCAATATAGAAATGTAGCTTTAAGAAAACCAGCCAATTTGTCTTCTGTATGGAGATCGGATTCAGATGCATTTAACGCTGTTGATGGTATAGGAATCGTCACGGTCAGTGGGCCAGAGCACTGTGCTCACTCTGATGGTTATGAACGCAATCCCCACCTAACAATTGACCTACAGAACCTGTTCTACATTGATCACCTACTTCTTCTAACAAGAGGAGATACGAGTGGTAAATCTTTAATCAAGTTTTTGAACAGATATATATAGCAAAATACCAAAATCCATGAGAAAATAAACTAACAAGAGGAGATAAGGATGGTAAATCTTAATTCGAGTTTTTGAAATGATATACAACTGTAATATATAGAAAAATACCAAATTAAACTATTTGTTAAAAAAATGGAAAAGCCTGAAGCCCATGAGCGAAATAAACCTTTCATATTTGTGAGAATTAAACTTCTTAAATGTTTTGTAGAATATTTTTTGCATAATTATATTTGTCATAGTCAATCAGACGTATTCTGCAGACAACTCGCTCCCTAGAGAACTCGCCACCTATTCAGGACAACTTTAAATAATGTGGGGTGATTTGTCTTGTAGCAAGTCCTGATTCCAATAAGTCAATTCTTTTTTTACAAAACTATCAGATATATTGTACATGACATTGTTTAGGTAAAATATACAACAATAGTATTTCTATCTGAAATTGTTAATTACACGAGCAATCAGAAACAGTAATTATAACAATAATATGAATACACTTTTTATCTTTGTTTTAAGCGGAGTTTTTTCATGACGTTGAAGTCCGGATAGGAAACCTGACTATTTGGGAGGAGATGAAGACCTGTGGTCTGTTTAGCGAGACTGCAGAACTTGGTCAGTGGTATAAAATCCAGTGTGCCTCCTGCCTTGTCGGCCGATTTGTAACAATAAAGATTACTGGGGATAGAATGATGACAGATCATGATGGAAATTTGCTAAGCTTATGTGAAGTTTCCGTCTGGGGAAGAAGATACTACAATTCATAAGAATATATATCACCAAATACTGGCAGTTGTAATATATTCTTTCTGATATTAACAATTATGCAGAATCTTCTTCATATATAGTGAAATCTCCGTATCTTTTGTATCAACTATTTCCTCTAGAGATGCCATCCTCACAAAAATACAAAAGTAAATCATAAGGGACACAACAGTATCTGAATGGTTAACTGGAAAAGAAATAATTGATAAACTGTGATAACTATCTACAGTGTATGTAATATTGTTAAAGGTCTAACTAGTGGCATTAAGTGAGATTTCTTTATTTTATTTCATAAACCTAAAAAATCATTGCAGCTGATCCCTCCTCTGATGCTTTGCTTCCCTTCTATCTTAATTGAATTTTGAGCTGGATACTAATCGTTATCTCCACACATTCGACTGCATTATACTTTTTTGCAAGCTAAGATTTCAAAACTTCCTATAAAATACTAGCGCATGAAATGAATGAAAGAGATAACGAACAGTATTCAAGCTAAAAGTCAATTGCACAATTCAAATCAAGGGCAGAACAAACACAGACCTCTAAAATATCAGAGGTTGGAACAGGTGCCATAGAGGAGAGAGCATCCCCTGCTAACCAGTCTTATTTGCAGAGTGACCCTTGTCATGATCAGAAAATAACGAAAAAATCCTTCGACAATTCAGTGAAACATATGGAGATAGAATATTCAAGATCAAAAGTCCATTAAACAATACAAAATAATGCAAACACGGACCTCCAAATCATCAGAGGTGGGATCAGGTGGTATGTTGGTATGAGCATCCCCTGCCGACCGGTCAGACTGTTTTTTAACAAAATAATTTTGCAAATGACCGATGACAGTGTAAGTAAATTACGAGTTCCATTTTTATTTAAAAGCGGTTGTCAATGATATCAAAAAGCTTGGATTTCACTTCATCGTGGGGAATGGTTGTTTATAAAGTTGAAAAGTCGTACGTAAGTTTTTAAGCCGTTGGATCTTGGTAAAATCTGTGATTTCAAATTATCCAAAAGTTCCTTAGAATTTTGAGATATCCACATCTGATTTACACCACTTCTTGAATATATTGTTGTACAGTACTCTTGAAGTTTCTCCTTCACTGGGTTAATATCTATAAGTGAGGAGTAAATAAAGAGGGTTGGTTGAACATTTATTGGAACCCGCTATATATCTTTGTTGTTTGTAAGGATTTTTATTAAGTTTCGGAATCCAGTATATACATGTACATGTATATATGTAGTAGTTTAAATTCATTTTGGTTTTTGGATGTAAAAAATATTCAAAACCGACGTGATTTTAAAAACTTTCTTCCTTAGGAAGAGATGTATGAGTATAAGTTAGATTACCCTTTGTAGAATTAATATAATGAGCCTTACAAACGAAGACATTGTCGTTACCTGCTTAATCAGTAGGAACCAGTACGTATTGACCTTTAATCTATCTTGTATATATTGCTGCATAAGTGAAGGAAGTTTATGATTGAAAAGTTAGTCATCAAGTTTATCATAAAGCTTTGTTGTTTATCATTAAACTCTTTATGTATATATTAATACTGATTTTACCGCATTGTCACACCGGTGTGTTATAACAATATTGTCGCTGAGAGACCACTGTTTTGTAATCGTTTCTAGTCATGTTTTTTCTATTGATTTTGGTATGTCTCCCAATTAAATTCTTTTGTAAATGTTTTTGGGAT
>NW_026923626.1:0-21743 GCF_032062105.1 Saccostrea cuccullata | reverse complement strand
TTATTCTACATGTACAATATGTCTACATATTACGACTTTCAATCAATTTAAATAACTAGTAATTCATAGTGCGAAATGGTTGTTTAAGGTACTCCGATCCTCATCCAGGAAGGACAACTCTTTAATTCATAATATAATTCAAAAAAGTCTAAAAATGAAGCTAAAAATAAAATCTTTTCATGCAATAATTATCATTATATACCTCTCAATGTGCTTCAAGGTTCTTTAAAGTTCTCAGAAAAGTCTAATAAATAGGTTAGATTTTTACTCCATAAATATGATAAAAGCATTTTAAAATTACATATATCAAGAAATTGATGTGTATTTTAATCTAACCAAAGATATCAATGTTTATTATCATGATATGAAGTTAGAAGTGATTTATGGTACTTCACAATGACAGGAGAATCTTTATACACTTTGCATTGTAAAATGAACGAAGTAAATAAAAGAAATTAAAGTACATTGTATGTATAAAAATTGTGGAATTTCTTCAAAAGCCTGGATACCTATGGCTTTTGTTTTTAAAATGTGTTAATTGATCAAATTTGAATTGGAAAATGCATAGCAAATGTTTTTTTTATTCGCAATTCCTGAAAATATATTTGAGATTTACTAATTTTCTCTATATAATATGATTAACTTGAAAGATTAAGTTTGAAGAATACTTGTTACTTTGAAAATTCAGAGGCATTTTTATGAGCATTTTCAATTAGTCAATGCTTGATTTTCAGAACCCGAGGATCAGAGTACCTTAAAGTAGAATAGCAGAACGGCTCAATGTTAACTTCAATGTTTTGAAAACTTCGGTGATTTTTATTTTTTATTTTGTAATTTCTTTGGGTATTTAAGAAACCCTGGTCTTAATTACAACCCTTTAAGCATTTTGTAACTTTTTGAGCATTGTTGTACAATGTAATTATAACTATTTGACAAAAGTCAATACTCATCTTTTATTATTCGGAAATGAAAGATTTAAAACATTTCACTGTTTGTTCGAGATTCAGATATATTCCAGGTATCTTTTTTTTCTATGTTTATCAAAGATGTGAATCGTTGGTCCTTTATATTGTAAGACGTATATCTTCTAATTTAATATGGTGATTAGGTTTATTTTTTTTCTTTTTGGCACTGTTGTTATTTATTCAACAATCATGCACTATAATATTTTATAGGCAAATGTTTTTTTTCTAAATTGTATGAACTTGTAACCAAACCAATATGTATGAATTACATGTATACAATACGTTCAAGGCAAAGGAATTGAATAGTGCTTTATTTTCTGACTGAACTATGTTGTTATTAAAAACAAGACAATTTAGTTTTATTTGAACCTTTTTTTTTAAAAGTTCACTGGCATTTCTGTAATTTAGGCCTAACCACCAGCGTCTTTCTTCTTTGTGTCCATCAGACCATTTGTTTGCTCCGAGCATAAACATAAATATGCAATTTACAGCGGACAAGTACATTTAATGAATTAGAGTTGTATTGGTTGGAGCTTGATAAATTTGAAGCTTGAAGATTAGTGGATAAGTGTTTATTTAATATAAGAGTACATTTTAGAGACGGAACATTGAAACTGTCCCTCCGGGAAAAATATGAAGGTTTAGTAATTATAGCAGGTATAAATACGGGTGTTTAAATAAATTTATGCAGTGAACGAATCACCAGGGCTATGTGTTTCAAAACTGGGCAGAAAATGGCCACAGTTTTTCTTCTACTCTCCACCGTGATATTGACGGTACACTGTACTCACCTCTCCTACACGATAGATGACTACCAGGCCCTAAACAACAGATTACTGGCTAACTACTCCAGCAAGATCAGACCTATCTGGGACCAGGGTCAGAGCCTCCCTATACAAGTCAGTATGTGGATAGCTAGTATTAATGACGTCAACGATGTCGCACAGAAGATGGTTACCACAGCATACCTGGCCGTCACGTGGACTGACGACATGTTGACATGGAATGCAACGGAAACTGGGATTTATTGGATGCAGTTTTGTCAAGTTAGTTTTTAATATTAAATAAAGAAGTCTGATATAAAATATGATATAGTCTGCTTTGGATTTTCCATATTGATGCTTTGATTTTACTAGAATAAATATGCATGTTTTGTTCTAAATAATGATCAAAAACTGAAATTCTATAGCGCTTGGACGTTGAAACTGAAATTCACGAGTTCTTTCATCGATTTCCTCTAAATAAAAAAAATGCGCCAACACTAACTCACCTAGGTGTAGAACTACAACACTAACTCACCTAGGTGTAGAACTACAACACTAACTCACCTAGGTGTAGAACTACAGACTTGTTTATCTGCATAATATTGAATATCAAAATTTTATGTTCTCTTTCAGAAAGATTTATGGATACCAGACCTGGTGTTGAGTAATGGCTTCACGGCTTTCAAACCTCTGGGTGGTGATTTCTATTATCTTTACGTGGACAGCGATGGATCGGTGTCTTGGTATCCGTACATGGTGTTTGAATCCAAGTGTAAACTCGATGTCTCGTTTTATCCCTTTGACTCACAAACATGTAAAATACAGTTCAAGACCTGGAGCTATAGTCAGTGGGAGGTAAATCTTACCATTGCTGGAGATAAGATTGGCTTTACCGAATTTGTGGAAAACACTGTATGGGAACTGACGTCAACAGATGCAGTAAATGAAGATTCAGACAGTGAACCCACCATTGCATTTATAATTCATCTCCGGCGTAAATCTTTGTATTATATCATGAATGTGTTTCTTCCTATAATCTTTCTGGGTATTCTCAGTCCCATGGTATTCATTATCCCGGCTGATGCCGGAGAAAAAATGGGTTACGCTGTCACGATATTTCTGACATTCGTCGTGTTTTTAACTATTGTCAGTTCGAACCTTCCAGTTAATTCTGACAGTGTCTCGTACATGGCTATGTACCTCGTCATCAAGCTTATGTTTGGCGCCATCATTATCGTCATTACGTCAGTACAATTACGAATCAATCACAGGAAGTCAGAAAGGGAAATCGGGAAGGTGTTCCAAGGTCTGGTAAGGCTGGAGCGTCGTCTGCGGTGTGCAGGTCAAAGATCAGGCTCTGGCTGCGCATGCTCAGGACGTGTGCAGGGAATCGACCTCCCGGTTATGGAGGACAAAGGAAAGGCGGAGGAGGCAATGGAGGAGGATATAAGCTGGAACGACGTGTCTTCTGCCATTGACTTTTATTCCTTTTGGTTCCTTGTCATTGCAGATATAGCAGTTACTTCCTCCATATTTACATATACTGCACTGAATTAGCCCCCCCCCATTTACACAGATAGAGGGAGTATATCAATAATGAATAAAAATGCAATGCTTATAACTTTTATCCTTTAATCACTCAAAATATTTATTTTTAAATAAACCAAAATATATTGCCATGTCATCCTAGGTTTAACGCAGTGCAGCGAACTGGAATCGAATCTTGGTCTTCCGATCATAAAGTAAAACCATACCACTAGCTAGGCTTCCTTTACATGTCTGGTTGTTTGAAGTTTGAAGAAGAATATAAAATACATGTATTAAAGATAAGGTCAGAATCAGAAATATCTTTGTTTCCCCTAACCCGTACCTAAATTCTCAAGCTGGTTTGGTAGGTAGGTAAACATTTTTTTTTCAGACAGCACATTTGAAAATACATTCTAAAATTTAATGGAAAATTACATATATAAATAAAAAAGATTCTCAAGTACGCAAACACCAGACATCCGAGTATATTTTTCAAACCTTCCATCAGCCTCCAGTGCTTATAGACATTCAATATACTTTTTTGAGGGCCATGAGAATTGCAGTGGTTCTAAAGCATTTTGCTTTGGAGTGGCTAATTTTATATCGCAGGTTCAAATCCCATTGAAGAACGTTGAATACGGTGAGCTTAAGTTCTATTCATTTCCATGCTCTTGCAGGAGAGCATATTTATGTCCTACAAGAACAGACCAGATACAAGAATGAAAAAGACAATGTACCAAAAACCCCAAAACTCTATTTCTTCAGGGGGATCAGATAATTATCATCTCATTTTTAAAGTACAGATTATTTATTTGCAATATTTTCTCATTTTCAAGGACAGATTATTTATTCGCAATCTTTTTACCTAAATTGCTGTCGTCTAATATAGGAACCCAGTTTGCTTTTCAAGAGCACACAGAACATCTTGCAAATTGTCGCAGACCAGGGCCAATATTTACGATTATCTCTAATACTGGGAGACAGCTATTGCGAACACTGAATCGTGGCTTGAGTCAATGAGCTAAATCTTGACCAATGAAGTTCTTCGTAATAAATAAATGAACAATCCTCGGATACAATATAAATGAAAATATTATCAAAAGCAAATAAAAAATTACAATGCAAACAAAGAAATTATACTATGCATGGCATGTCAGACGTTTCTGTATCTTTTCTATTTGTATGTATTGTTTATATTTATATTATATAACTTTCCATTTGTATTGTATTATTTTTCATTTAATGTATTCTATGATTTTTATTTGTATTCCTTAATTTTCCATTTGTATAGTACATTTTTTCATTCGTACTGTAATCGATTTTTCTTTCATTTATATAACGTATATGATGATATTTAATTTATACATGTTATAACGGTATGTAGGATTTCATTGGTCAAGATTTAGCCTAAATCGTGTAGAAAATGAGCGAGATGTTAACGTTCCGGGTGCTCTTGAAAAGCAAACCGGAATCCTTATCATATATTTGTGTACATTTATATATATTTTTATATGTGGTATATATGAGGTGGGATTGTTGAATTGTCAATTTAATAATATTGTCATTAGAAATGTTGTCTGAGAAAAATAAATAATTTGAATTTGACTGGTAGTACCTCAGCCAACCCCCCTCAGAAGTCATGTCATTACGTTTTCCGGGTTGGTCAGATTTTCTCCTTTTCTCCAACCCCCTCCCCAGCCCAGAGAGGTTCCTTAGCCTCCAAGGAAATACATGTGGAGGGGGCTAAGTTAACTTACTGCTTTGAACTCTTTACTACAAAAAATGACAAAACAATTGCGAAAACCAATGAAATCCTTCGTAACGGGAAAAAAAAGAAACAATCACTCGGATACTATAAAGATGAAAAATTACACAATACAAATAAGAAATTATACAAATTCAAACAAGAAATTACATAATGTAAATGGAAGATAGATGAAGCAAATGAAAATTTATACAATCCAAATGATTTTTACAATGCAAATGGAAAATTATAGAATGCAAATGGACATGTATACAATGCAAATAAAAAATATACAATACGAATGAAAAATTAAACAAAACAAATGAAAAATTATACAAAACAAATGATAAATTAGACAATACAAATGGAAAATTATACAATACAAATGGAAAATTATACAAAACAGGTAATTCATCTATGAGCAGTAGGCAGTAATTAAGCAGTTGGCGGTCTATGAGGAATTCTGTGTGAAAATGCAGCTACCATCCTCCATTTCTATGGAGGCGTGACCCAAACTAAATAATTTTTATATAGATTTTGTTTATTTACTGTATAATTATGTTCACACAGTAGGATTCTTGTCTACCTGCGATAATTAACAACCATTATAACACAAATTATTTTATCTTTAAGATTTTTAGAGTCTTGATAGCGAATTATTCCAATTGAATTGTCTCGTTGTTTCAATTATTCCACATATACAACACGTCTACATATTACGACTTTCCATCAATGTTATTGCTAGTAATTCCTCGTGCGAAATGGTTGTTTAAAGTGTAGAAGAGCAGAGCGTTTTAATGTTAACTTCAATGTTAATAATGGATTTTGAAATTTTCGATGATTTTTAATTTTTTGTAATATTGTTGGACGTTGAAGAAAGCCAGGTCCGATTTACACCTCATTGTTGTAACTTTTCAACTTTTTAAGCATTGTTGTGCAATTTAACCATTTGACAAAAGTCAAAATTCATCTTTTATTTTTCTCAAATGATACCTTGTCTGTTGAGGTAAATTAAAATGAAATATTATATAAGAGGATTATTTTCGTAATTTTCATTTGCCAAAAGGACGTGATATTCCTCCTTTTATGATATCGACGCGATTTAAGTGCGTCGGCGGAAAATGATATCGCACGACACGCCCTTGTGACGTAATGACAGCCAAGTCTGATTAGTTACAACTGTGTCAGTGTATTCACTTATGATTATATAAAATAACTATTATAGACTTCAGTGAACGGTGAATACGTGGTTAAAGGGACTCATAGCAATTGATATTGACCGAGGACACAGAAAGTGATAGGGACCGAGCCTGCGAGGCCTTCTAACCACATATCGACCTACACTGAAGTCCACAATTGTATAATATTTCACTGTTTATTCGAGAACATTTACATTCGCTGTGTTTTTCTACTGAACCAACTGTGAAATTGATTTGAATACCATTTTGGTGTATACTCCCGTTTGTGGAACGTCTGTAATGGTCCACGTAACAATTAGAACTTGTTTAATATGTTGATTGTGTTTATTTTCATCATTATCTATTTTTTGGCACATGCTCTTGTCATTCATTCAACAATCACTATAATATATTGAACTTGTAAGTTAAGCCATTCTGTTAATTATACAATAAAAAATCAGAGCAATTTAATGTTGTTTTATTTTATGACTGAACTCTGTTGATATTAAAAACAAGACATACATTTTAGTTTTATTTGACAATTTTTAAAAAGTTCACAGGCACTCCTGTTATTTAGGCCTAACCACCAGCAGCTTTCTTCTTTGTGTCCATCAGACCATTTGTAAGCTCCGAGCGTAAACATAAGCAATTAACAGCGGACAAGTACATTTAATGAATTTGATTTGTATTGGTTGATTCAGGAGCTCGATAAATTTGTAAATTAGTGAATAAGTGTTTATTTAATATAAGAGTACATTTTAGAGACGAAACAATGAAACTCCTTCCGAGAAAAAAAAATATATGAAGGTTTTAATTACGATGTAATTAGAGCAGGTATAAATACGGATGTTTAAATGATTTTATGCAGTGAACACATCACCAGGGCCATGTGTTTTAACACTGGAAAGAAAATGGCCACAGTTTTTCTTCTACTCTCCACCGTGATATTGACGGTACACTGTACTCACCTCTCTCCCACGATAGAGGACTACCAAGCCCTGACCAACAGATTACTGGCTAACTACTCCAGCAAGATCAGACCTATCTGGGATCAGAGTAAGAGCCTCCCCATACAAGTCAGCATGTGGTTAGCTGGTATTAATGACGTCAACGATGTCGCCCAGAAAATGGTTACCACAGCATACCTTGAAGTCACGTGGACGGACGCCATGTTGACGTGGAATTCAACGGAGACAGGGATTTTTTGGATGCATTTTAGTCAGGTAAGTTTCTCAGGTTAAGTAAAGAAGTCTAAATAAAAACATATTCTATAGACATACCGTATATCCGGGGTTTTTTTTTTGGCGTGTTGGAAATTTTGCGAAAAGGGGTTAGATTAGTACAGTTTTTATTTTGTTTGTTATTTTTTACAATTAAAGAGCAAGAGCTATGTTGGGCCTTATTTGGCCTTGAGAATTTCCGAAAAATCAAAACTGCTCAGTTTAGGTTGCAAATGCAGTACTTATCACTTGGAGTGTTGGTGCCTATGTTTCTAATAATCCTGACGTAATTTTCCGTCTCGCGAATGCATTATGACGTCATAAAATGCGTCATTTTCCTCCTATTCTGTAAATTCATTTGAAAAGGACCTAAAGTTGTAGCATTTTTTAAATATTTCATATTGAGCACAACCTCTGATCCAAAATGTGCAAATACATAATGAAAGCTCTGTTTCTGGAGATCAAAAAACATGTTTTATGTTTCATATTTTAATTCTTTGCTGAAGGTAGTTAAATACGCATGTTTTCTGCAAATTTTAAAAATTTTTTGCTGTTTTCCAAGGTAGTTTTAAATGAAAGCACCAAGTGTTTTATGCAAATTTGCGAAAAATATTGATATACAATTTCTGCAAAGCTGTTTTCCAAGATTTTTTAGGATTCTGATATAATTTCTGTGTGTTTTATATTTTGCAAATTAAAAATGAACGAAATTTTATTATAAATTTTCCAAAATGAAAATTTTTACTGCAGGTGACCATCTCTCGAGTGGGACCGACTTTATTTAAAATCCGACATTTAAAATTTTATAGATACGAAATATGAAATAAAGACATTAAGTTTTCAATCGTATTTTACAGGTAATTTACTTGATATCAACAACAATGATCGTATTTCGATTCGAATAAATAAAATGCATTCCTACAGTTTGAATATTTATTTGTTCCTATTTTATGATAACATAAAACCCAAATAGCAATTGTCGGTTTGACTATTCCGCGGCTTGATCGGGTCCTTCACCAGTGTTCACCAGATTTTTCTCTATTTTAGTCCTTGTTCAATATTTGCCGTACTGAGATTATGTAGATTTTTCAGAAAGTCACATTATAGGAACTTGATATAAATTTTTCAAAAAATGTGTGTTTTATATTTTGCAAATTAAAAATCATATCAACACACGGACAATCCACAGGTGTAGTGTCATCTATGTAAACACCCAATTAACACCTCTAGCCAGTCCAAGGCGTTCACTATTTCCAAGTAAGTCGATCCAGGCTGTATCAATTTTACGCTTGATTGTCGTGTAAACACGCACAATCAAAACTTCGAGAGATAGAGAGTAAAATTCAATATATGTGTAAATTTTCCATAATGAGAGATGCATAATAAATTTGCTTAGTTATATAGAGGAAAAAAATGGGACCGGAGGTTCACTTCGAGAGATAGAGAACTTCGAGAGATCGGAGTTCGAGCCATCGAGAGTCACCTGTACACGTTTCGTTCTAAGTATAAAATGGTCAGAAACTGAAACCTTATAGCGTTAACGTTTGAACTTTAAAAATGAAATTAACGAGTTCTTTCATTGATTTCCTCTAAATGGAAAAATGCCCAAATCTAACTCAACTAGGTTTACAACTACAGACTACTTAGTACTTTACCTGCATAATAGTGAATATCGAAAGTAAATTTTCTGTTCTCATTCAGAAAGATTTATGGATACCAGACATTGTGTTGAGTAATGGCTTCACAACCTTCCAACCTCTAGGTGGCGATTTCTATTATCTTTTCGTGGACAGCGATGGATCGGTGTCTTGGTATCCGTACATGGTGTTTGAATCCAAGTGTGAGCTCGATGTCTCATTTTATCCATTCGACTCACAAACATGTAAAATCCAGTTCAAGTCGTGGAGCTACACGCAGTGGGAGATAAATCTAACCTTTGCTGATGATAAGATTGGGTTTAAGGAATATGTGGAAAACACTGTATGGGAAGTGACGTCAACAGATGCGGTAAATGAAGATTCAAACTTTGAACCCACCATTGCATTTATAATTCATCTCCGGCGTAAATCTTTGTATTATATCATGAATGTGTTTCTTCCTATAATCTTTCTGGGTATTCTCAGTCCAATGGTATTCATTATCCCAGCTGATGCCGGAGAAAAAATGGGTTACGCTGTCACGATTTTTCTGACCTTCGTCGTGTTTCTAACTATTATCAGTTCAAACCTTCCAGTTAATTCTGACAGTGTCTCGTACATGGCTATGTACCTCGTCATCAAGCTTCTGTTTGGCGCCATGATTATCGTCATTACGTCAGTACAATTACGAATTAACCACAGGAAGTCAGAAAGGAAAATTGGGAAGGTGTTCCAAGGTCTTGTAAGGCTGGAGCGTCGTCTGCGGTGTGCAGGTCAAAGATCGGGCTCGGGCTGCGCATGCTCAGGACGTGTGCAGGTAATAGACCTTCCGGTTACGGAGGACAAAGAAAAGGCGGAGGAGGCAATGGATGAGGAAATAAGCTGGAACGACGTGTCTTCTGCCATTGACTTTTATTCCTTTTGGTTCCTTGTCATTGCAGATATAGCAGTTACTTCCTCCATATTTACATATACTGCATTGAATTAGCCCCCCACCATAAACACAGATAGAGGGGGTTGTATATGTTTTTTTAAATTCAATTATGAATATTTACATCTACTTTGTTTGACCCTAATAAAAAGCATTATAAAATTACAAGTGATCATTACACATAACTTACAAGACCTAATCACCAATTTGAAGCCTGTCTGGCGTATGAACACAGGGACTGTGTGCCGTTATTTTTAAGCAAATCTAAAAAAAAACTGTTTTATATACGATTCATTTGTATTTCTTTGTTGCAAAAATTTAGAATATTATTTGAAATTGAAAAATAAATAAAACTTTGATTAATTTTATCTGTTATAATTGTGCACTATTTTCTTTTCCGGATTAAGCTGTTCCAAAGGCTGTTCTATCAATTGCAACTTGCATGAAGGATACCACGGGAATTCTAAATAGAAAAAATTGCAGAAAATACAGGGGACACAAAATGTCAACAAAAGCACTGAACTATCATTATTTAAAAGCTGCAATTTCATAATTAAAAATATATGAAAATGATATGAATGATAATTGTTAATATTAATTAATTAGTTATAATTTACCCTGTGACATTCTCCTTCTATTTGAGAAAAATGTGTCCTCACATTTCATCACATAATATAGTACAAAATATATCATCTGAAATAAAAACAGATAAATTTGACTCGATATTGAATTAAAAGAACCACTGTCCTGGATTTGATATCCAGGGTCAACGGAAGAAGTATCTTCTAACCTTAATATAGGTCTACTAAATCTGACATAGTAAAAGGACTTTCGATCATGAAGTAAATCACTACCACTTCCACTACAACTTCATGGCCTTTCGATCATGAAGTTAATCACTACCACTTCCACTACAACTTCATGGCCTTTCGATCATGAAGTAAATCACTACCACTTCCACTACAACTTCATGGCCTTTCGATCATGAAGTAAATCACTACCACTTCTACTACAACTTCATGGCCTTTCGATCATGAGAGTAAATCACTACCACCTGGTTAGCGTTACATGTCCAGTTGTTTGAAATTTGTAGAAGACGATAAGAAATAAACGAGTAACCTTCAAGTTAACAAGTTCTTTTCCCCCGATGAAGAAGATAAGAAATAAACGAGTAATCTTAACAAGTTCGTTCCTTCCGGTGGAAATATTTTGTGGCACAGTAGAGAGAGCGTGTGGCGCAGTAGATAGAGTGTGTGGCGCAGTGGAGAGAGCGTGTGGCGCAGTAGATAAAGTGTGTGGCGCAGTGGATAGAGCGTGTGGTGCAGTGGATAGAGCGTGTGGTGCAGTGGATAAAGTATGTGGCGCAGTAGAGATAGCAGGTGGCGCAGTGGATACAGCGTGTGGTGCAGTGGATAAGGGAACGTGGCGCAGTGAATAGAGAGTGTGTGACGCAGTAGATAGAGTGTGGTGCAGTGGATAGAGAGTGTGGCGCAGTAGATAGAGTGTGGCGCAATGGAGAGAGTGCATGGCTTAGTGGAGAGAGCGTGTGGCTCAGTGGAGAGAGTGTGTAGCGCAGTAGATAGAGTGTGTGGCGCAGTATAGAGAGAGCGTGTGTGGCGCAGTGGATAGAGCGTTTGGCGCAGTAGATAGAGCGTGTGGCGCAGTGGAGAGAGCGTGTGGTGCAGTGGATAGAGTGTGTGGCGCAGTAGAGATAGCATGTGGCGCAGTGGATAGAGTGTCTGGTGCAGTGCATAGAGTGTGTGGCGCAGTAGAGAGAGCGTGTGGCGCAGTAGATAAAGTGTGTGGCGCAGTGGATAAAGCGTGTGGCGCAGTAGATATAGAGCATGTGGCGCAGTAGATAAAGTGTGTGGCGCAGTGGATAGAGTGTGTGGTGCAGTGGATAGAGCGTGTGGCGCAGTGGATACATCGTATGGCGCAGTAGAGACAGCGTGTGGCGCAGTGGATAGGGTGTTTGGTGCAGTGGATAGAGTGTGTGCTGCAGTGGAGAGAGTGTGTGCTGCAGTAGATAAAGTGTGTGACGCAGTGGATAGAATGTGTGGTGCAGTGGATAGAGTGTGTGGAGCAGTGGATAGAGCGTGTGGCGCAGTGGATAGAGCGTGTGGTGCAGTGGATAGAGCGTGTGGCGCAGTGGATAGAGCGTGTACTGTAGCGACGCAGAGTATAAGAGGCTGATCTTTACGTCCCGAGTTCGAATTTATTGCGGGATATAGAGATCGTATAAATCAAGGTCCTGTATCGCAGTAGGTGGTGGCACGTAAAGTCCCAATGCCAAGTAAAGGTTTAAATTTGCAGCCATCCACCAGAAACGTTAAACAACAAACAAATGCACAGTAAAAACAGATGAATAACGGAAGGTGACAGTGCGCTCCACAAAATCCACGAGTTCGATTAATTCCGAATAGGCTTATCAGGTGATATACCGAGTAAATATATAAGACCCAGCCTCGATCGAATCAGTAACAGTAGCAAGTGACAGGCCATCAGAAAAAACTCCGGTGCGTCTGGGTTTTTTTAGCTTTGCATACTTACTTTGACTTAGAGAGCGTTGCAGGTAGATAATCTTTGTGAATACGTAATGTTTGTAAAAAGAACTAAAAAATGTATTCATTTGAAAGGCGCGTATGTCTAATGTTCAATTAAAATAAAAAAGGAATATTTTTAAAATATGAAACGATCGATCAAGACAAAAATACGGAATTATATATTTACTTCTTTAAACCAGTAAGCATTGTCAAAATAAAATCTGTAGTTGGATACTGGTTTTATCTAAAATGATAGTACTTTATATTTTAATACTCTTCTGCACACATTTTTAAATCTGTATACATGTAGAGAAGGTCTGGGTGACCTTACTTATATTATACAGCATGATGAGTGTTAAATTTTGAATGATCATAAGATTATTATGTAAATTCTTACTGTGTAGTAGATTTTAAAAAAAAATATTTTTTTTGTAAACTTGTAACCGTCGTGTTTAACAATTAACACACGTATGTGATTTTGGAATTTTTATCCTCCCGCCCGTATTCCGCGCGGCCGTTAGTCCAAGTCTCTCGAGCGTGTCCCTCACATGGTTAAATCTTCATTATTTTGAAAATTGTTCTCATGTCTGCACGACAAGCAAGCCACTATTTTCTGGAACTCCTTTTGAAATGCCATCAGCAATGCCAGGACACGTGCTATGCACTGTTCCCCGCAACTGTAGACAGAGATAATTCGGATTTAATCCTGTAATCCATTGAAGTCTCACTTTGTTCTTGCGATAGTCCCGACACAACGATAATATCAGAGATTTACAAGGGTGAATCAAAGATCACGTTTTACGAGCACAAAATTATCTTAAACGGGAGATCGATTTTACGTTCATCAATTTTTAAACGACTTCACAATAATTTAGCCTTTTCATTTTTATTACATTTTGCCTTGTCAAAATGACCGGCGATTCCTTTTCTTCTTACTTTAATGTGATTTCGATGAGCACAGATTACGCTCTGGCAGTTATAAAACCGCGCGCCTTTTGTTGGAGCATGGCGATAAAGTACAGTGTTATGAAGCTACCTTTCTTCGTGTCTTTTTTTTTTTTCTTCAAAATGACTTTAGATAAAATAAAAAAATAATGTAAGACATGAATATTTGATTTATTTATTCAATCCTTCCAAACATGTGCAATGCTGCATTTTATTATGGTCCAAATTGTTATATATTATAAATGGTGTTGGTGATCTGAACTTAAGGATTAAATTTGTACATTTTTTGTCTGTATTAACATGATGAAATATCAAAACTCTGCTTACCGACCGGCCCGTAAGATGTTAGAACAAATTTATAATGTTACTTTCAACAACACAATTTCAAATTTTATTGCAATACTTTGTATTATGTTTGTATGTAAATATTTTTTTCTTTACTGCCCGCATGTAACTATTTATTTGGGTAATTACAGTTTTGTGTTTTGTTCTTGTATCACGCAATTTAATTAGTCAATAATAATTTTCAGTTCTTTGTATTGGAGTGTGCAGGTTTGCTTGACTACATATCGCAGTTATTTCCCGCGCACCATTGTTGGTACAGAGTTGATTTCTAGCAACACTGCTACTGTATGTATATATGTTATGATAATATATATGGATCTAGCAACACTGCTATTCAAGAATTGATTTACATGTAGATATACAACTGTATATAATCATAATCAGATATAAGACTTGATTTTAATTTTTATGACTAAATATAAATCAGGAGATGAACATTTTAAAAGACATCTGTAGTTTGAAGTGTACATAGAACTGAGAGAACAATTTAACACTAATACCAGGGGTATATATATGGGTATATATATAAAAATAAAATGAAATATGGATAAATATTGCAGAAAACGGTTTGTTAAGAAAATTAAAGTACGTGCATATTGTTTGTTGGTCTGCTTTTTTCCAGTGATGCGGAAGACTTTCTCTCCAAAAAATCATCTAGCGTGGAAAATCCTTAACCGGGTTTCATGTTACAATATCAAGATTTTTCGTCCAAGAAATCTACCACAAAATGCACCCATTTCATTCCTTAAATGTTACTAGAAGATATGTAAAGTAACACCCAAAGAATAGCGTTTTAATTTTTTTTCAATTGCCATAGCTATCGGCGCATTATCAAGTCTTAAAAACGAATTGATATAAAACTGGTGTATAACAGTTAAACTTTTATTTCGTGAAATAACTTAAAAATATGTTTTAAATCCATAAAATACATTCAGCTATCGATTTAGACGTTTTCTCAATATTTAAACACATTATACAAATTAATCAACATGTGTTCTGTTCTTCCAGATTTTTTGTATTTCGATCCTCCCTAACGTACATCTTTAAGTTTTTAATTACATGGTCTTATAGACATAAACAGTAATTTTGACTTCTGCCTCTCTTTTTCTTCACTGCAAACAAACACACCATAACACGATTTATGAATTATATATAGTATCTCCCCGGCTTTTTACCGGGTATCCGATGTAGAAAGAAAAAATGCAGTAAAACGCTCAACTGACCAGCTCAATATAAATTGATAACTCAATCATCGAAGTCAATCAGAATCACTGCAGCGTTTGACATGTTTAGGATCCGTGTATTTTCTACACATGCCTCGTATGAACGCGATCATTGTCGACCATTGGTCAAGTCCAACGGCCATCTTGAAAAAGTTTTTGTGAGCATCTCAAAAAAGTTTCCTCTGTCGTTAAACGATGATTATATTTGCTGATAGCCACTCCATTCGGCCATTTGTCCAACCGGGGTCTTAATCCGCATAGAAGATTAGCGATATCGGCCCTGCACTTCAAAGGGCACGGAACAATTTGTGAAATAGGACATTTCTTTCGTTTTATGACCATACGGTCAGATTTATGTACTGGCCATAATCTAATTCACTTATATCTGAAAATCGAAATGGACCTTTGGGCATCTTAAAGGTGTTTGTAGCTTGGACCCTTCAAGGCCAATAAAGAAGGAAAGACAACAAACAATTGATTAAATAAATAAAGAAAAGCTAGTATTTGAAATCACTAGCGTTGAAAATATACAACAGGGTTCTAAATCTGCTCTTATTAATGTATCAATTCATATGTACTCTCTTTGTACTTCACGTATTATTATTTGTTAATTTTCATGGAGAAGTCAATCAAGGATCAAACATTTATATCCATTCATTTATAGTATGTTCAATAATAAGTGTATATTTTAAAATCATTTAATTGGTATTAATTACTACTGTTTTTTTTTTTTGCACAGTTGGTAAAAGTTTAAAAGAGATCTTTTTGTACTTTTAGCATTAATTGTTAATGTGTTGTATTGCTTAAATTTCTTATTTAATCAAACTAAATTAAGGATTAATAATAAAAACTGTACATCATTTTAAACGTTCCTCTCAATAACATTTTCAAATTGAACTAGAACACAAATGAATATTTCGGGAAAATTGTAGCGAGTTCAGTCTCTTAATTTATTTATTAATTTATTTATTTATTATTTTATTTTTACAGATTCATGCGTTAATCTCTTCAACATAATTACATTTCTTTATCACTTTTTCATAATTGATAATTTAACAATTTGATTTTGTTTATAACACACTTTTTGACTGAAATATTAGTTTATATATTAGGTTGCCCAAGTCACAAAAACCTGCGTTAAAAAATGCATCAATCAACTTAACATTACCATTTAAAATATTACATAATTTATTGTTATATTCGAGAAGAAAGTGTCTTTTTCTACGCTCAGTAGTAGAACGTTAAGTGATTATGAATAAACATAATAGCTACCTATAAGTTTTACGGTATAACCCGCTATTTTATAAACCGCGTAAAGCAGTAACTAAATGTTCCAATCCAGATTATACCGTATGATTTGGGTAGCTACTTCAAAATTCATTCCTTAACTAACTTCTTTTTTTATAAGTGATACTTTACTTTGTCATTTCGGGAGAGACATTTTATGTCACTTCATTATCATGTTTTGCGATAACATTTTACTATTTTACTGGCTTTTGTTAAACTGGTTAATTTTTATGAAGTCTGAATAAGAAGCAATCTTTAATAAGGATAATCATACGGCATCACAAGATACCGAGTACCTAATTCTACTTTTAATTGATTTTTTTTTTCGTTTGTTGAAAATTCAAAATAAATATGTAATATAAAATCCTCATCCTTCAATACGCATTATATGCTTATAAATAAAACCCCGAAAGTCTACTTCGACCACATCTAATTATCCTTACATTGCTATTAGACTAACAATTTATTTATTCGTATCCTAGATCTATGCGAAGGGTACGTTTGGACTGTCGATGGCCATTCTTTGATGGTGTGTGATAATATCTCCATAAAAATCAGGACACGGAGTCAGAAAAAGAAGATTTCTGTGTTAATTTCAGTCCCGCTTTGCACGGCTTTAAATCTAAATAAACTTGTCACAACACACGATCATGGCCAGATATAGACATTATTTTTGAAATATAGATTTATTTAAACAGCATGAAAATAACTTTCTAAAGTGACCGACAAATTATCAGGAATCTTCATCTATAGAACTAAAAGGCATGGAGACCACCGCAAAAACAGGGCGAGGTTTTAAAAAGTTTTTTTTTCAGTAAAAACGCGGACACAAAACCCAATTTTTTCTCTAACTTTGAAAAGTAAAACTTGAGATGTAAAGTTTTGGAATCTTCAAATACATAGATTGCTTCAAATGATAAATTTATATTTGCAAAATTATTGCAACGGTTGATAAAAAAAATCGTTAACATATTGTGTTATTTACTTTTATTATATAGCTATACGACTATACATACTTGTACTATTCCCGATGCTGAAAACTCATTTTATTTCATAAATCTGCGCGTATAAACAATAAATAAATCAACAATAATTCCTTCATTTTTTTATGCAATGCACTGTTCTAGAAAAAAGCGAGATTTATCAGAGCTTTTCAATGTACATTTTTTTTAATTCTTTATTTCTGAAACTTTGAATACTGTAGACGAAGAAACTGGCTGTATTATTTCATTAATTTACTATTTAGTAATAAATAACTTATTTATTAATTAATTTGCTTTATTTAATTTTTAATTTATATATATCATAAGTCAGATACATATACATCCGGAAAGTGAAAGTGATGCAAGTAGATCTTTATTTATTTATTTCAAATAGTTCATTTACCCTGACGAGATTTTATTATTATTTTTTTTAAGAGTATGATCAGAATGAGTGCTTTTGCAGGAAGGATTTACCAGCTGTTTGGAGGAGTGCAATGAAAGATTATTTCGTTTGGCTAGTTATGAAAATAAATTAACCGTATCTCAATTACGGCTTGTTAGCTAGAAAGACACACAAAACTAATTCGCAACAAATCCCCGAATTTCATTATCAAACGCATGTTTTAATTCTAATAGATGTGATCGTTATATAACCGGGCAACTGGGGGCTGTTTTAATTTGTAAATGCGGAGGCATTATCAATGCATTAACTTCACGACATGCCATAAACCGTTCTTTAGTCTAGTAGCCATTAACGTCACGACATGCCGTAGAGCGGTCATCATGTGTAATCGCCAGGCTACCCAGAAATTGAAGTTAATCGTGTTAAAATCAGCGCAAACAGATGCTTTAGAAAATCTTAATAGTTGTGCAGGCAGCTTTATGTGTTGTTGACGGTAGCTGATATGTCTTTTCACACGACCGACTCGGTGATTAGCCTGCCTCGTCCAATACAAGCTTAGGACTATCACAGGCTCTCATTTCACATGACAACCAGAAGTCAGCTCAAAGACAATGGCGGTCTATTGACTGAAACCTTACTAAGTCACCCTTGATGATTTTTCTTTCTTTCTTTTCTTTTTTCCCTTTCTTTTGAATTTTAACTAAAAAAAAAATAAAAGAAAATGAAAGAAAAAAGTATAGACTATTACTAATCTACAAAGGTATCAACACTGTTCTCCATTTGTCCTTGAAAATAATTTTTTTGTCTGTTGGAAAAAAAAAATTGGAAAGCGGGTTTGTCTGTCTGTAGAGAAGACAATAGAGGGTAAGAAGGTGGGTAAAATACACAGGGTGAGTAAAGAATATGGCTTAAATTAGTGAAAGATAGTTTATTGACCAATGCTTGAAAGTGGAGATAATCCCCCACCCGAGCTCAGAAAATCTTTGTGTCGTAAGTGCACCTTATTTACACTACACAATTCTAAGTTTTTTGGCCAAAGACTAGTATAACATAAAAATCATAAAAACCATAACACAAATATTTCAACTAGACAAGGAAATCAATATTTTAATAATTTTAACTTAAAGCAATAAGATGACATAAAAAATACAGAATTTTACTATCTACAAATTGAGGTATCAACATACAGGCATTCTCCAGTTGTCTTTGAAATATATTTTGTTATGCATGTACCTTTTAGAAAATTGTTTCTATACAAATCTATACGAAAAAAAGTTTAATATTTCTAATGTTCTACTGAGCGGGCTAAAAGAATTGATGTTTGACCACTGAGTGTGATGTTGAACCGCTTACACTGTAAAAATTGCGTTTAGGATTTAAACACTTCCATGACGTGTTTAACAACTAAACACTTACGTCTAAACATGTTTTATATCTAAACGTGTTTAGAAATTAAACACGTTCTGCAGTAAAATGCAGAGTTATCTTCCCGGTAATGACGCAAAATACTCTTATATTTGAACCTTAATTTGAGCGGCCATCGAAACAAAGCAAATCACAAAAAGCTTATGTGACGTATCAAGGAGAATTATTGACAACCCAGATGATAACCATGAATAAATATCGAAAATCATTTGAAAGGCATCCTTTTTTACTGCAATATATTAAAGGTATGTTTTCTTTTTCTACAGATTTACATTTTAAACCACGATGAGCAATGTAAACAGTCACTTGGGTGTCGTTATAGACTTGTAGGAGAGGAGTTTTTATTGAATTTCATTAAAAATAACCATTTTGATATCAGTATAGTTTCAACACAATGTGAAAAATTGATGTCAACTTCAGTGGACAGCGTATGGTACTTTCACTTAATTCTGACTTTCTTTCATACAGGTTATGTGAATAGTCCAGATCGAACTCATCAGCATGTTTCAAGTACCCGGCGTCATATTCAAGTGCAAATTGTTGTTCCATGATCAACACTAAGAAACGTATTCTTATGAAGTGCATTGGGTTACTCCTAATTCGGCAACGTTCGACAGTTTTGAATACATGTACCTTAAATTATCCTTGTGCATTTGAAATGGATTACTTTTGGGCAGTTACACTTACTGATGTGATATTATATCATGTGGTGCTATGTGGTGCTTTAGGACTGCTGAAAGTTAATCAAGTTTGATATTTTGGTAACTGACATATGAAAAACTCTGCAACCAATTTAAACTGTAATTAATAAAATTATATATATATAAAAAATAAACATTTTGTAATTTAATTTGAATACCTTTAATAAAGCATTAAAAAAAGATTCAGTAAATTTTAATCTAAAATTGCCAGCTTATTATTTTTTAAAATAAAATAATGTGTTAAATTTTGAAGATGCATAGTTTGTTGCCCAGTCTGCGTTATAAATATAATATATCTCATGCTGATTGAACTTAGAAATTGGTTGAAATTAAATACATCACACAATTGTAAGGTATTTACATATATAAACATTCAGAGGCCTTATGATAAATAATATAATCGATTAATATTTTGAAAATTTTGACAATAATATGTGTATTATCTATGCTCTTTGTGCCAAAATTTACCAAAGGTTAATATTATTTCTGCAGGTACACTTTTTTTAATGTGTTAAATCTGTGTTAAATCTAGATATATTTATTTTCTAAGCACATAATTAAGAAATGTGTTTAGAATCCATACACTTTTCTAAACACTTTTTTGTCACCTTCTTTTTTATATGTTTAATTCCTATACATGTAAAATTTCTAAACATGTATGAGAAAGTGTTTAGATTCTAAACACATACGTGCTTCGATTCTAAACACTTTCTCAAATGTGTTTAGAAATTGAACATGTTTAGGAATTAAACGTATAAAAAAGAAGGTGACAAAAAAGTGTTTAGAAAAGTGTTTGGATTCTAAACACATTTCTAACAGTGTACGTCACACAATGGGCGGAGCTTAATCTCATTTGCATTTGTTGGTATTCAACAGTGACGGACCTGAGGTTTACATCACGGAAGACAGTGCAAGATACATGTTTGTCAAAAAATAATATATTAAGATATAAAAAAAGTGTAACAAAACATTTATTGACTGTCTCGATGTGACAAAATGGGTTTTGTCGACCCTCGAACAAAACTGTCTGTCATTGGCCTAACGGCCTCAAGTAGACAGTTTGGTTCTTGGGTCCGACAAAACGCATATTGCCCTCGAACTCAGTCAATAAATGTATAATGTTACGGTATAAATATAACAGTCACCATGGGTAATATCACCTTGGACACACCTTAATCGATAATATTCATGTATACACGAAAAAAAACCCTGTACAAATCTTTGATTATAAGTCAACTAACTGCCCCAAAGTGTGGAAAGGTGACGTAATCTCTGACCTCTAGTCAACTTTGAGTAGACTTCAGTCTATTTCCATTTAACCGAGTGCCATACTTCCTTCTGTGTTAGACACCGTTAAATAAAGTCTTCCTCCTTAAGTACACCCGCACTCCTAAAACCTCGGTTTGATTTTTGTCCAGATCGAGAGGGCAATGTCGCTTCCTTTAAATCACATTCATTCAGACTTTCAGACAATGAACACTTTCCATGTGACAACACAGTAGAATATAAACATGATAAAATTATAATGAAAAAAAATACTTTTTTCATATTCTTTTATGAACTCAACATTGAAAAAAAATCTTTTTAATGACCCAGATGTGAACTTCACTGGATTTAAATAAGTGTAATTTGTGTGTTAATATATTAAAAATTAAATGAAACATGTAATCATACCCATACCATATGTATTTTCTAAGATACCTCCATTTTCTTCGCATATCTCTCCCAAATCATTATTATCTGGCACCTACATATACATTTTTTAGTTTCTGTATAGATATGCATGTTTCATTTATATTTTGAGAGAAAAAACCAAAGTTTGAGTAACGATAAACAAGAGTAGTATAAACCGTCTAGATAGCCCGGAATTGACGTCATAACCGGAAGTGGTTTAACCGGAAGTGCCCTAGGTGGAAGTGGGC